>NC_050457.1:7874807-8179182 GCF_903995425.1 Onychomys torridus | reverse complement strand
TTTAGATGTGACTGGATGCAGATGTCACAGTCTTCTGACCACTTAAAAGGACAAAAATTATAAAGTATGGCAAATGGGTTTCCTGATTATAGATTACAGGAAAATGAGGTACAGACCAACTTTAGAGTCCAATGAAGCCTTTATGGTTTCATTTGATTAAAATATTGCTTCTTGTAAAACAGTTTAAGCTTTCATGATGTAGCTTCTGCAAAGGATAACAGATTCGACTTCTCTTGCTACAAGTGTATAAATATGATGTATTAGCGTAAGTACTCAAGATTTGAAACAGAGTGCTAATTTTTCCCCCAGTCAGCTTAAAAACATTTTTTTCTGCATTTTCTACTTCCTTCATTTTTACTCACTCCTAGTGTAGGAAGTTGTAAATTCAGAGAACACACTCCTGGCTGGAGATATTATGAGGCAGACACTTGGCCTTGTCATACAGAGCTCAGCTGAGCATGCACCCCTCTGAGCCCACAGTTTGACAACTTTCCTTATTTGGATGTTAAGGTATTAGGAGGCTTCTCATTTGTTTTCTGTCTTTTCTTTCAATTTTTCAATTATAAATAAAAGCACAGAACATCAGTAGGCACAAAGCTGAAATTAATTGTAGGGCCTGGGTCTAACTCTTGCAAGTCAGTCTTATCTCCCAAATTGTCACCTTTGACCTTTTGCTCCCCTCCCTCCACCTCTACATTCTACAAGATAATAAATCTTTGCCAGTTTTCTCCAACCCCGCCTGTATGCAGTGCTCACTGCCACCATCCTCTTTCTGTATTTTATTTGACTTCTGCGGTGGTGTTCTGGCTGCATGTATATCACCATCATTCTTACATAGACTTCAATCCCCATTTGACTAAATCTTTTAAAATACTCCACCTATTCTATTCTCTAGCTGAAGGATTCCTCGTATGTCCTGAATTGAGTTTCAGGAGGCTCTGGGCTGTATGCAAACTTCTGTATAAATGTGTGATGTTGGCTCACACACCTGGGGGCGTCATTCTTAACTACCCTTTCTGTCCTTTTCTTTTTGGAATACTGTTTAAGACAGTTGGGTCCATGCCCTGCCTGTCTCTCAGGACTTTCTATAGCTGACCCCCCCCCCCCCAACCTAATTCCCAGTGGCCACCGAAGGCTCACATGCTCGGAATATGCCTGAGTCTTTGCTCTGCTGGTTCAACATGTGTTAGAGCTCACTCTCCTCTCAAATTCACATTTGCTTTTAAGACCAGCTACAGTGGGAACTCTTTCCTGATGCCTTTCAGATAACTTCTGTCCATACTGAACTGACTCTTCTCTACGTTGTCACTGCAGTTGGAGGCAGTGACACTCTATGACTATTTGTTTGTACAGTGATGCTTCATGTAGTAGAGAAACACACAGAGTAAAGCTAGAGGATTAGAAATTACTCAGAAACGGCACTAAGGGATGAGTTACTGGGGAACAGGAGGTGATGACTGAAAATGGAATGAATAACTTTAAATTTAAACACGGAGAGTATTTTCTCTTTATGCTACTTGCAAAACTCTTCTATTTGGATCAGCATTATATTTTGGAGGCCAATAAAACTGTTTATCAGGCATATGGCTGATAAACTAATGCCCAGAAACCACGTAATTGTCCATATACTAAATTTGTCTATAGGAGTTAATTGAAGCCTCTTTTTAGCTTGTCTTACCTATTAATCATTTTATATTGCATAGTAACCGTGCTACTTGTGGTAGGATCCAATAAGGTGGACCTATCCCCCAGTCAAACAAAAACTTAAACAAGACACTGATCTTTCATACTGACAAATATTTATTATCATGGGTTCTCTTAATGTAACTCTCAAAAATTTACTTAAATGAAACTTCATTTAAAAACTGTCGGGCAGTGTCAACTAAGTGTAAGCAGTGTTTTGTTTGAAGGTTAAGAAAGACCTTTCCAAGACAGGGAGCACGAAACAGTGAAGTCTGATGAATCCTGACTACTTGGGAAGAAGTGTTCTGTGATGGTAAAATACTGACTGTTTTAGAATACACAGTTTTCAATGTTTGGAAAACCAGGATTAGCTAACACAAGTATCTTTGGCTCATGTTAACTCTAAACCGGGCAGCAAAGGAAAGCTCTTAAGTGGTTAGCATGGTTAGCCTGGTGTGTTAGGAAACAAACACTTAAAAGAGGGTTAGACTGCTACCAGGGAAGCTAGTTAAGATGCACACACCATACAGAACCTCCTAAATGAGGTCTAGATGACACAGTAGTGATGGCTAGTTTGCTGGAGCTGGCCACAAAGCAGATCACCTCAGATTATATGGTGTTTCTATCGAAGTTCCTTCCACTGGGTAGAGATTTGCCTTTTCAGTATGCAACACTATTTCATTAAGTAAGAGAAGCCCAAGAGTAATTCGAATCAGAGGCAGGGATTGCCAACTGACCATATACCAACAGCAACAATAGTAAACACCTCGAAGCATTATCTGCTAATCATAGGTGACATCAAGCATGCACATTATATGCCCCCGCTCCAGGAGTACCAGGTAGCTGACATGAAATATGGGCAGAAAAGACCCTTTAATCCTCTCAAGAATAACCCTGTGAGATATTAAAAGTATTTCATTCGTATAAAAAAACAAACAAAACTGCAAGACCTAGTAACCTGCTCAACATAAAAAGCCACCCACTATAGAGATGTGATATGAACTCACGCAGTCTGTCCACGCCCTAAGTGCATGCTGCACCGCTCTCTGACAATTAAGTTCTAGATTCCAAAGGCTTTCACATGTTGTCTCATTCTAAAATCAAAGACTATAAAGGAAGAGCCTCTCCTAAGCTAAAGGGGACGTAGAAATCTAAGGCCACTTTAGTAGGCATTGCAAATAGTAAGAATGATGTTGGGGAGTGGAGCCGAGTTCTAGAATGCTTGCCTGGGATTGGAGAAGCCCTGGGTTTAGTCAGCACCTGAAACTAAAATTAAGCAAGTCAAAATAAGGAAAAGCAAAACAAGCTACATTAAGGCTGGGTTGGGTGACAATTTATATGAAAAAGTAGAGAATAGTTTTGTGTCAAGCCATATTACCGGTCTCCTGGACAGTGTTTACAATGAACAGGATATGATGGGGTTAGATGCATGAAGAGCTGGAGCAGCTACTGTAGTACACTATTTGGGGTCGATGATTAGACATACTTTAAAATGAGATTTACTAAAATTTAAATCAGGAGTAGAGATGTTTACCTATTTACCATCAATTAAAAAGACAAGCTTCTATTAGAGCTGCTAACACAACAGAAGAATGTCTAGTATTTTATGGCATCTATTATTATTGTTTTGAAAACAATTTCTAACAGAGGTGTATCAGAGTTGCTTTGTGTGGGGGTTCGTTTGTGTCAACCGACCTGGGAGAGTTTGGGGCACACTGCCACAGAAAAACATTCCGATGACTACACAGCTCAACCTTTCATGGATTGATTGGTTGTTTTTACTTCAGCTAAGTGTTTTCTCCACTTAGACTTCTTGTAATTTTAATTTTCTTTCATGTTGGCAATTGAACCCAAGACCTTCCATGTGCTAAGCACATGCTCTTCCACTGAGTTATGCCCATAGCTCCTTCATTTTTTTCTTTTATTAGAACCATTTTGAAAATACTTTCCATACATTGCCTTGTTAAATGGGAGCTGCCATATTTATGTAAACACTGTCACCACCACCAACTAATTTTACATTTGACTTTCGAAGAGCTAGCTTTTTAACCAAAGGTGTCATTTTATGTCTTAAACCTGCATATATCTTTGTAGACACCCTTTGACTTTCAGACTGCAGTCTTACATCACTCTGCATTGAATGCCTGAAACCCAGTTAAGAATTTGGACAAACAAACAAACAAACAAACAAACAAAGCAAAACAAAACTGTGTTTTTCAGCTGTTGTAAATCAAAATAAGGTTTTTTGTTTCCTTTTTTTAAAAAAAAGTTCATTTTTATGGGTGGCTTTAAGAGAAGATGCAACCACATGACATTTGGGGTCAGAAGTCTGGAAATGATGACATTTTTTTCAGCATGCCTGCTGTAGCTGGATTAAATCAGATCTCTGATTCTTGTCCTACTGAAGATTCCTGATTACAGATTCCTATCCTCAGAATCCTATTTCTCCTCTTTCTGGGGCTATCTCAGTTGATGTATAGTGATATAGAACCCTGGACCATGAAGAAACCCCAGTGAGGCCTTGGTCCCTTGGCAATTTTAGAAAACAGAGTGTGTGCTGTTCACGCGACTCTGAAGCAGAAGCCCAGGACTTCTATGTGTACTAAGTAGCTTCTTCAAGGAAAGGGGGTCCATGTGGAAGCAGCCTTGTGCTCTCCTTTGTCCTAATCATCCCATGGGCCTCGCTCTGTCACCCAGCTTTTAATGAAGGAGGAAACAAAGCTAAGAAGGCTTCTGCAATCACCCGGGCAGCAAGTGTGAGAGCTTTGATACATGTCCAAATGCAGGCCTCTACTGCATCACTACAAAGACCAGATGTCTGAAATTGAGCGTGCCTTCTGTATTTCCCCCATCTCCGAAAAAGCTCTCATCCACAAGGAAGGAAGAGGAGGAGGAGGACAATCTGATTTTTCCATGCACATAGCCTCTTAGAATATCCAAACGCTTTGGGTACTGACTTACTGAAGGGATCGTTTCTAGTGGCACCATAACATCAAACCTTACTATCTTAAAAAAAAAAAAATAAAAAAAAAAAAAAACTCCATTTAACCATGAATATTAGATTTATGACTCATTTAATTGTTCACTTCCTGAGATTTTTTTTGGGGCTGTCTCTTTGATAAAAATGAGGGGGTGTCTTCATTATTGACACAATCGCTCATTCTTTCAGTCATTTTTCTAAACAAAAATATTGAGACAGTATAAATTAGGGAGAACGTGACAGAAGAGAAGGAGTGACGACTTGTGGTTTTAACATTTACACAACCGTTTTGAACACATGCGAAGTTCATAATGTTCAAAGCAAAATGTGTGGCATGGCACTTGCTGTGCTCCCACGCTGCCTCGGATTTATTAATACACTTCACTCACACCCTCAAGGACACAGCCCAGCCCTGACGTCTCTGCAAAAACTACTGTTGCACCGGTACCGTGTAGTGTACGTTTAGTGAATAGTACTGGAACGGAATCACACCACACTTTTTTTCTTGGTTAGAAAACCAAGGACATGATCATTGGAACACTCACCAAGGCCAACATCTATTAACAAGCACCTACTCTAGGATGAGAACTGTGCTAGGCACTCTGTGCTGACTCTCTTGTGCGATTCCTACACCAGTCTTGTACAGTAAAACTTGACCCTCTTAAAGACACGAATGTCAGCTCTTAAGGAGCTTGTATATCAGGCATTCTTTTGGGTTATTTAATATTTTCAATGTATACCAATGGTGTATCTTCCCAAAGCAAGCAATTCCAAAGGCAAAAACTTTGCTCAATGACTTTATTGATTTCATTAGACTTAATACTACTCTAACTAAAAAGTATTTTTTCCACACTCGATATGTAAATTAGTACTATCATGTTTGAATATGAAAAATAGACATAGGCGGATTTCGATCCCTCTGCTATAAGAGCTGTTAGTCCAACAGGTTCTCCTTCTCCAAGTTCAGAAAAAACAGGATCCGTTCTTTGGTAAAATGTGGGTAAGAAATTGTAAAGGAAGGACTCAGTGTTTAGGAAGACAGTTGATCACTTCAATACTGAGTTCAAACAATTGAAACAGTGCCATAAAAAAAAACAAACAAACAAACAAACAAACAAACAAACCTTGTGAATCCTTAGCAGCCTTAGCACCCACGGAGCTCAAACTGATGCTCAAGATTTTAGTATCCCCAGTTCTAATTCTTTAAAATAACTACTGTCTTCCAAACAGGAGATGCTAAGATCACATACTCATTGAATCTAACAGCAAAATTTTAGTTATTGGCAAAAATCATTTAAAATAGAAAACTAGGCTCTTGGCTAGCAGCCCCATAGCCTCACATAAGGAAGTCCTTCAGAGGGAAGCAGATGATTTAAGAGAGGCCCTTCTGAACCATATCTCCCCTTCGGCAGCTGCTGTCTACTTATGTGTAACTTCGTGTTCCTCATAGTCATACTTTCTTCCTTGTGTTATCTAAATAAAATCCTAGGTGATGGGTTGGTGAGATGATTCAGTGGGGAAAGGTGCCTGCAGCTAAGCTTGCCAACCTAAGTTCAGTCCCTGGGACCCACATTATGGAAGAAGAGACTCAACTCTCTCAATTTGTCCTCTGTCAACCAGACAAGTGCCATGACATACCCCCCAATGCACGCAGCAAATAAATAATTATAACAAAATTTACAAAAAACTAAATATAAGCTATAGAGAGAAAAGATTTTTAAAAATCTTATGGTGACGTCAAAATCAGACATCAGAGAGAACCGGGAAGGGAAGTAAAAAGCCACTTACGAGAAAAGGAATCTCAGATTTTGAGTAAAATTAATATTGTGTGTGTGTCATATTAATTATTTAAACTTAAAATTAAAAATACCAAAGTTTTGTTAGCAGCCCCATTCTTATAGCAAATTTATAGGATATGAATGATGAAACAAATTTTCACATCACTTTACATAATTTACAGGTGACTACAAACAGTGTAAAAGCTGAGCTGAGGTACAGCCACATCTGCCGCCCCAGCTATTCAGAAAGACTGCAATGTGGGAATCACTTGAGTGCATGAGTTCTAGACTAGCCTGGGTAACAGGAAAACACTGTAACAAACAAATAAACAAGCATAGCTTGGTAAATCAGAACTAATAATTAAAGAAAGGCTCTAATACCTGCTTGAAGACTCTCTAGGGTAGCAATTCTCAACCTGTGGATTGTGATCCCTTTGGGGGTTGAACAACCCCTTCACAAGGGTTACCTAAGATCGTCTACATATCAGATACTTACATTATGATTCATAATGTAGCAAAATTACAGTTATGAAGTCACAACAAAAATAGTTTTATGGTTGAGAGTCACCACAACAGGATGGGCTGTATTAAAGGGTCTCAGCATTAAGAAGGTTGGGAAACACTCCTCTAGGAAGCTGTGACCTGAGATTTTCTTTTTTTCCTCTCTGGAAATCAAACTCCTTAGGAGCTAACCCAGGGGCTGAAGGTGGGTCTTATCATGCTGAGTTAGTTGGTGGCATGTTTCCTTAAGTCTTAGTTTAGACCTGCCTTCCCCAGACCAGCGTCAGTCCCTAGAGAGGTGTGGCATGGTTCTGCTTTATCTGTAACCTGCCAGGTCTTGTACACTCAAAGTGGATACTGATTTTCCTGGCAGTGACTGTGTATCATGTGCCCTAGCTGATCCAATTAAAAGACTAATTTTTTCCCCTTTAATAATCTTGGTAACCTTGGTTTAAGTTAAAAATATTACTGTTATTTAGTTTCTTAGATAATAACAAAGCAAGGCTGTAGGATCTTCATATTTTGGGAACATCCAAGGTAAAACTGAAAATGAGTTCAGAGTTTGTTTGTTCGTTCCTTCGTTCCTTCCTCCCTCCCTTCCTTCCTTCCTTCCTCCCTTCCTTCCTTCCTTCCTTCCTTCCTCCCTTCCTCCCTTCCTTCCTGCTTCCCTTCCTTTCTCTCTTTCTTTCTTTTTTCTTCTGAACAATACAGACTAACAGAATTATACTTTCATAGCAGAACTCAACAATTGGCCTAGTTTTCTTCATATCTTAGTTAGTAATATTTTTAAGATATAAAAATATGTCTGGGGAATGTAGCACATCCACCTCAACCCTCAAAACAAAGTGACATGCAAATTTTATTTTTATACTAAAATTAGTTTTCTTATTTGAAAGCAACCAATTGGTATATTTTCTTCCTGGAATGCTGCGATTTGAAATTTTTTAAAAAGCAAGATGCGAACTTAAAAAGGCGTCAAATAAACTTAAATTTAGTCACTTCCTCAATTTTATAAAATTATTGAATGAGAACTGTGTAAGCGTTTAATCTCACATGTTCACCAGCTCTCCCCACTTGGTTCTGTACTGTAGTATGACCTTTTTCCCCTTTCTTTTCACTGCTACCTCAGTTTTAAAAAGTGTCAAGTTTTGTGATTGTGTGATCACAATGATCATAAAACATTGCCTGCAAATGGATGATACTGATAATTGTGTCTTAGCTTCAGTGTGAGTCCTTAGCTTCAAGGTGCTGAGTCATGAGGGAAGGTCTAGCCAGGTCTGTCACAGTCCAGAAAGCAGGTTCTGTTATTACCTGCCAGTGTGTATCCACTGAAGTACATTGCAAGCCACGTGTCTCCACCTAGTTAGCTGGTGCAAATTAAGCATTCCAGAAGTGGCAATGCTTAACAACCAAATGCATAAAATAGTAAACAATTGACAATCAAAATAAAGAGACAGCTGTTAGTTTCTTTTTATATAAAATGATATGTAATTTACAATGAATGCCAATTAAAATTATTAACCAATATGCATAAATCTTCTTGGTCTTATTGTCAAATAGCTATGTAGTTTGTCATATTTTCTTAATTTTTCAAAATGATTTCTAGAGTTCTCCCCCAACTATGATTAAATCTTAATTTCTTTTTAAATTATTTATTTATTTTTCTGTGATTAAATCTTAACCACGAATCAGTGAATATGTATGCCCTCTGCTCTGTACAAGGTAAGTATATTAACAAAGTAAAACCAGAAGTTATTCATTTGATGGTGCCTGATCCAGCACAAGGTATTGCTATGCTCATGGTTATTTCTATTAAATGTAATGATTACAACAAAAATTCAATTGAACTTGATCTTACAATCATCAATAGCCATGTAGTTAACATGTTAAAAGCTTTAATGTACAGAGACATGACAAAATGTATTTTAAAAGCAGTGACGTCTCATTTTGGTTGTTGGGAAGAAAGGGATAAGCAGTGGAGGAGTAACTGTCGACTGAAAGCTAGAAGTGTCATCGTTACTAATGTATTATAATGACTTGCTGTATATATCCCTATACCAAGAGCACACAACCATTTCATTACTTCTTCAGAACAACTTGCCATTCTCTTGGTAATTCTTTCATTCTAAGTGACGATAAGGGGCTCATTGTTTTAAGAAGTGATTTGTGATGGTTTGAGATACCAATCCTCATTTTCACTTTCTGCTATATATCAGCTATTTAGTTTTTTTTTAAACTGTGTTAAAGAATGTAGAAAAACCTTGCTCTTTGTCAGTCAACGGTGCTCAGTCATTTTTATCAATTAGACATTCACTTTATACAGTCTGAAATGAATACATTATCTTTGTGAAGTACATATCAAGGTTTTTTTTAATTTAACATTACAGTTTTGGGAAGTATTCTCACTTTTTAGTTTATTAAAGCTTTCTTATTACTATTATTTATTTAATAATAAATTTATTATTATTATTATTATTATTATTATTATTATTATTATTATTAAAGCTTTGTATCTCAGAGATGGGTGTTTTATTTGGGGAGCAAACATTTACTGGATGTCTGCTGTGTGCTAACTTTTAAGTATCGAGCTGAGACACAAACAAAGACTGGTCTGCCCCAAAGAGCAGTGTCCAGGACAAATGTGCACAGAGACTGTAATCACAGAGCAAAGGAACATTTAATGTCAGTGTAGGATACCCTGGAAGTACAGAGGGGAGGCGCAGGACTCTGGATGGTTGAATTGGATTCTGAACAAGGACAGACAGTGCTCAGGAGCACAGAGTAGGGGAGAGGAAGAAGAGTTAGGAATAGGCAGGTGGGAGGGGAGGAGGGCTTGACACTGCCCTGGGGGAGGGGACGGCATACTGAGGCAGTTAGAAGCATGGTCTGTGGAGACAGACTTCTGGGGTTCTATGTTAGGCCATTACCTAGCTTCTATATGCCTTGGTTTACACATATGTAGAGATGGCACAATGGCAGTACCTGCTTTAAAAGACAGCTAATGAGGTTGGTTGAGTCACCTTTTTTGTTGTGTAAAAGAATGCATATTATGAACTATTCAAATGTTTGTTATTAGTGAAGGTGGAGTACAAGACACTATTGAGGGCAATGACAGAAGAAAACGCAACCCAGGAAGGAGGATGGGCCACAGATAGGAGGCTCTTGGGTAATCGTGTAAGAGCTTGGGACTCACTGAGTCTTATGCATATAAATGATGACATGTAATTAGTGTGAGGCTTTGAGAAAGACTGATCAGCCACAGGGAGACTATGGGGAATGTGACATGGAACAGAAAGATGGGTAAGGAAGCTTTGGAACCAGTCTGGGGCAAGTGCTGTGAGCCTGAATCAGAACACTAGGATAATGAGGGAGGGAGAGGCATTAACCTAGGAAGCACCTTGGAAATAGTGTTAGTGGGACCAGGTGGCTCACAGAAGGACTACATAATAGCCCCCAGACTAGGTGGGAAAGTTACTACATGTTACCAAACCTAGCCGAGAATGCTTATCTATTTGACTGTATTTTTAAGTCACACAGTAAGTCACAGTCAATGTTCCTACTTCCCCTAGTGAAACTATACCTTTGCTGTATTTTGTTTGTTTGTTTTGTGTGTGTGTATGTGTGTGTGTGTGTGTGTGTGTGTGTGTGTGTGTGTGTGTGTGTGTGTCTGTGTGTCTGTGTAACTAGTTGAGATGATTGGATTTTGAAAAGTAAACAACAAAGGTTTCAAATATTTAATTTGGGTGTAGTCTTGCCATTTGGCCTTAAAGGTTCTAACTCTGAGACCATGAGTTTAAATGACAATGTTAAAAATTTGGAGGATATCTTTTGGTCATTTTGCTTTAGTTTTCTTCAGGGAGAATGCAAAGACTTCCTGGCTGGCCTTGCTTCTCCCCCCCCCCCCACGTTCCCCCCACCCCCGGTGCTATGTGATTCTCTGACATCAGCACAGATATATTCAGCCTTGACAACTGATCCTGGCTGTCATGAAAAAGAAACTTACAAACAGGACATGGCTGTGCTTGAGACTAAATGGTATCTGTAACAGGTGTTCCTTGGAACCAGGGACAGAAAGGGCTGCTTCCTCTATTTAAAAAAAATGGTTAAGTAACTTTTCCACAACAATGTAGAAACTACAAAAATGAAGCATATGTGACTATGACACACCAGGAAATTATAATCAGTAATAAGGTGCAGCCAGTTTTCCCTTTGTTCCTTCTATTTCTATCTCTGTGTATGTAATGTACGCATATTTTGGTGTAGGCTGGGGCATGGGGTCAGTGCCACAATCAGTGTGGGGGGAGCAATCTCGAGAACTGGTCCTTGCTTCCCACATGTTTGACACAGGGTTTCTTGTTGTTCTCTGCTGTATAAGTTGGACTAGCTGGCCCAGGAGCCTTAGGATACTGTCCTGGGTCTGCCTCCCATCCTCCACAGGAACACAGTATGATTATAGATGCTTTGATGCTCAGACTGTTGGGCACGAATGGCAAACACTTACTCTCTTAGCTGGATCTCCAGCCTGGCAAACACTTGCCCACTGAGCCATATCGACAGCCTGATTCCTTCTATTTCCAGATATAAGGCGTCATGTGCCTATGGCATATGTTCAGAGGTGGTAAGATGAGTTGGTTTAACTCCTGAGACTTTTTTTTCTAATGATTCTACACTCTGTATATGGCAAACTTTTATATTTTAAAGACCAAATATCTTCTTTATTCTTGGAGAATGATTAAATTTAGTAGGCTGTCAGGCAATTAACAATAACAGCAGAACTGAACAATCAAACCCCTTCTTATTTTTAACATCAGATTCTAAAGCATCATTGCTATTAAATAGTAACAAGGGATTGTTTGCATCAAAGTTTAATAATCCAAAGTCCCCCTCCCCACAAACACATTTTCAAAACAAAAACAAAAAAGCATTTTTCTTAATGTTTACTTCCAATACTGGCTGTTCTTTTAATAGTAAATAAGCTGGCTTGTTGAAATAGTAGACGAAGTCATGCCATCTAGACTGCTTTTCTTAGGTTATGACTCTGTCCCTGTGACTGCCTTACCAGCCCCACCACTGACTCTAACCGGTATGTGGCTAGGACTTCAATCTAGGAAACACCTGTCTGGACTTTTTCTGGTTCTTGAGTTTTGATACTACTAATTGCAAAGTATTTTCTACAGAGAAAAAAAATCAAATATGACAAATTCATTGACTAGAAAAATACTGTTGAATTTACTTACTAGTTTGGCACTATCTAATCTTTAAAAATTTATATGATAGGGAACTATGGTTATCCCTTCTCCCTATCTACTCTCTGGAAGTTCTGATATTTCTGCATCACTCACTGAAGTAATAAAAAACCAAAACCCAGAAGAAATACCACATCCAATAGATGTATGTATAAAAATGTTTTTGTATGCCAATTTTCCTTATCTTCTTTCTTATAATTAGTGTGCTATTATATTTGACCCTAGCACAATGTTTTAATTAGGCTGTCCGTGCATATTTCAATAAACTTGATTTTTTTGACACTTCAAACATAACCTTATGTCACTCATGCCTGCCTATTTTAAATTTATAGCATGTTCCAGCTGTAGAAATTACCATGGTTACTTCTTACACTGATAGTAAGCCAGAGTTGGCACTTAAAAGCACTGTGCTATATTACGTATGTGCATTGACATGGACATCAACATCTCAATAACTCCAACATTATACATTAATATGGGAACCTGAAGAAATGCGACTATGGGACAATCTGTCACTATTGAAGATATTCTTAAGAGATGAAACGTATGTAAAGGTTTTTGTGGCGACATGGTCTATTGGTATTCTTTCTCTGAGTCTTCATGTTAATGCCAAATATGGTTTTATTACGAACACTGTTGAATGGTTGCAGTCTTACTCCTGCTGTACTCTTTAGAAACGGACAGGATATCAGTACTTTGGCTGAACATGATTGATTCAATTAGGAACTGATGAACAGAGAACATGAGAAGTTTCCCTAAAACACTTTTGTCTAAGAGTGGTATCAGGCACTGAGGTGATCTGATCAGAATCTACAATTCTCTGCAGACCAGTTGAAGGTATGTTATTTTGTTCTTAGACTTCTCTTACTGCAGAAGTGACACAAGGTCATTGTCTTCATTAACACACTGGACATGACAGGTGAGGTTTGTGACCGCTTTGCCTTGGTTAAAGCTGTCCCAAGCAAGACTCCATCTCCCACACAGTTCCTTTGTAAGCCACTGTTCGACCACTCCTCCTTCGCAAGGAGCTTTAGAGTTTCTTGGAAATCACTCACAGACTGAGGCCAGAGCCACATGCTGCAGTGCTGAGATCTGTGCTTACCTGCGCTGGTGCCTGCACCGGATGTGAGGTCTCCACCCATCAGACCACCTATGGAGGAAAGAGGAAGATCAAAAGGAGAAAGGCGAAGGGCCAATGGGACAGAGCACAGTGCCTCTCCCGAGAGACTGTCTTAAAACACTCTACCTAAGCCACGAGGGCTGACATTTGTTTTATGGTGACATGCTGTGCTCAAATGTTAAAAATACATTCACTCACTGACATTTTGCGGATTTTTTTTTTTTCTAGGAACGATTACATTAGAAAACTACAGTCTGTGAATAGTCCATGCATTATTATTTTCAAGTCTAGTTTTCTCCTAAAGAGGTACTTCACAGTAAATAAAAAGAAAACCCCACTTCATTTCTAACATATGCCTTGATGCCACATGTCTGATGTCTACTTTCTTTCTAAGTATATTTTATAGGATTAATTTGTGCAATATTAATTGAGTATAAATTTTGTTTTCCAATAAGTTGACTAATATTTCTAGTGGAATTTTACTTCATGACATGATACACAAGCCTTCACTGCTGCAGATTTAAAAACATGCTAAGATTCATTGCTAAAACCGTGGGCTGACAAAGTGGTTCGGCAGGTTATGGCAGTTACCACCAAGCTTGATGGCCTGCGCTCTGTCTCCTGGGCCCCCATACTGGAAGAGAACCAACTTCTGGACATTAGCCTTTTGTCACCCCACTTGGGCAGTGGCACCAGCATGTCCCCTTGGAAATTAACTAAGTAAATAGATAAGTGTGATAACAGCTATGTTTCTTAGTAAAAGTTGTGATCTTTCAGTAATTCAGAATATAATTAGTATTTTTAAATTTTAGAGAACAAGATCTAGAAAAACAGTGGCAGTACCATCTAATTGAGAGTTCTTAGTTCTTTCTAAGTGATACTTCACTGTTATTACTTGGTTCCAAGTTTTGGAATCAGAAAATATGTTTATTATATTTTAAGAAAATTGTTGCTATTTCCTACCAAATATAGTTTTAAAGACAAAGAATCAAATTTAAAACAATAAATGAACATGAGTTATCAAATAGGACATTCAAATACATCTAATCCGAATATGGCCTGAAAAGAATTTATATGGCTATTAAAACTTATATAAAATTTCAATCATATTTTAAAAGAGAGAATGGTACAGTGAAGTCTTTTGTACACACTTTCCTGGTTCAAGATTTAGAAAATCTTCTAGAGGAAAAAATGCTTCCATACATAAGCTGCTCTTAGTACAGTTAAATGTGCCTTAGCTATTGAAAGTACCCTGTGGAGTACTTCCTTCAAACCAGAATGTAAATACACAATGGACTGCTGTATGAGATTAGAAATACAATTATTTTTGATGCTGCTTCTGGAACTATGAAGGAATGGCTTAGTTATATCCAGTACACACTGACTTAGCTTCCACTGTGAGCTTGGCAAATCAAATGGGCATTCTTCCTTTCAAGATTCTTCAAGTCCAGTGGAGAAAAAGACACATATTCAATACAGTACATCATAACATATTTAACTGGATTCACATACTCAGAATGGCTGTTTTTTCTTAGCAATAATTTCATGTCCCTAGGTCATTGTGAATTGAACAGCAGTAAGGATCTTTCATAATGCAGAGGCAAATCTGTGGTGAGTGTATCTGAGTAAGTGACATGCTCTTAACTGTATTTCTGATTCAGCTGTGTTCTTATTTCATACAAGTCATGCTAGTGTATCACACAGTTCCTTTCTACCTTATATTCATTCTTGGATAAATTGTCTCAAAAAAATTGGTCCAAACAATTACGTATAGGGACAGATGTTATCAGAGAACACAGAGAATGGTTTCACGTAAGAGGTGACGCTTCCGTAGGAAGAGAGAAACTGATAATTTATGCAGACGAGACAAGGAACGAAAGTGTGTAGACTAGATATTTGATACACTGTCTGAGAAAGTACGTGGTTAAAATATAGCCACTGGAGAGATATTTGACAGCCAGGAAAGACAAAGTATGGGTTCGGAAAGATTTCGAAAGACACTAAGTTCTTCAGAGAAGAACTTTGACTCTGTCAGAGAGTAGTTAGTAAGGCGTGGATGGTGAGAGATGAAAGCATAGACATGGGAAACCAGAGTGCATCTCCTAGGTAAGAAAGCCTTTGTTAGACGGTTCCTTCCAACAGCTTGTTAACATTACGTCCTTTGAAAGACATACCTGTGTTACCTGCACTCGGAGGTCTGTGTGTTACACCAGGAGACATACTATTCCTCTGCAGAGAAGGGTGAGCCAGTGGCAGAAGGTTGGGGTTTCCCAGTGAGCTGACAGGGTTGCTGTATACCAAACTGTTATGGCTGGACACGGGGATGGAAACCGGCATCTCAAAGTTGGGAGGTGGAACAGCCTGTGGAGCAGAAACGAGGGAAAAGCCACGTAAGTAAGGCAGAAGGACACTGTCGGGGCATCCAAGGGCAGACAGCATGAACGTCTCCGAGAAAAATTCCACATTCCAAACCGTGCAGTGTGTAGATTACCGTCAAGACAGGGGTCTCAAGATGTGCAACCATAAATTGATTTCTTCACTGTGCTTAGAACTCTTTCTTTGCAACTCTTAGAAAAGGCTTCACTTCTTTGTGAAACAAAGCCCCTGTTTCATTAGGCTCCATTGTCTTTGAATTCCATTCTATGAAGTAATAATTATTCATTTGTGATATCTGAATCTGGTGCCAGAAATGACTGTAAGATCAAAGGTACATGACTATGATGACTTCACAGAGAAAAGGGGGGATTAAAATGCAAACCAGATCCTCTGGTTTAATTGCTTATTGAAGCATATTTATTCAGAAGTTTAATGATATAAAATCATCTTCAGGCCTGTGAATAGCACATATAGTTTAATCATTATTTTTAAAAGTCTGTCTTTTAATAGCAACTCAAAAGATAATAGGCATTTTAAGGTACAGGTTTCAGCAGAGTATGTATCACTCACTAGCTCATATTTTAAAGGGATAGCTCAAAAATATGCAAAGCTTCACATTTTGCTGTATAGGTACCACCCCTGCCACATGGCAAGGTCTATATCTCAAATGAGAGAGTTGGCAAATATTTAGGGAGCTGAAGCTGTGCGGATGTCTAATTAGAGTGGTCCAGGTTCCAATTATTGATTTTTTGCTATTATTTTGGCAATTTAAGCAAATTCTGTTTCTGTTTCTGCTACAGGAACTCGTCATAGTTGTAAACACTCTTTTCTTCCCCTTTTGTCAGCATTACAAATGAAAATACTGTTCAAATGCATGCCAGAGGACTAAGGGCATCAAGGCATGCAGCACTTATAATGAAACACTGCACATGTGTGTATCCACACAAAAGGTACATATAACCCCTCTGAGGTTTTCAGTAAGAAGTTGTCCAAGTTTGCATGCATCTTTATTCCTGGTTCAGCTGGTTTGCTATTACTGCTTTGAGTTTTACTAGTTTATTTTTTTCTTTAGGGTTAACATCAACTATCCGTGACTGGTTGATTGGCTGGCTTGCATTGTACTGTGTGTCTGCAGTAATTCTATGTTTATGTTGTTGATACCTATATTGTGTCTCTGTTTATGTTTATGCTCTTATAGTCTTCACTTAGTGTTTTTGTTTTCTTCTGTGTTATAGAAATACTAATACTGATAAAAGAAAATGTATTACAACTTTCTTTCAAATGACCAATTTTTCACTGTTTTGAAGAGTAATAAAAACGCTCAAGTGACATGGTATACATCTGTCCTTTAGGCCATTTGTGGGTTGTACACAAGCTAACAGAAAAATGATTTTTGGATAAACTCTGTGACAGTGGAATATAAATGCATGTAATATATCAAAGCATGGATATACGCCCACATATCTTAAGCCCCGTTAAACAAGAAAGAGTATTAAGATACGCTGTAAGGTAAATGTCTGTAGAGTGGTAAACATATCCCTTTCCTGATGTGCCAAATGAGAATCGAAGTTGCCTATGAAAACAGTACAGTAAGTGCTAAGCAGCCTCAGCCATCAAATCTTTCTCTCTGCCCTGGGCTCCAGATGTATCAGTCAGGCTTTCTGGCCACCAGTGCAGGCCACAGTGCAGCCGCAGCACAGAGTTGAGTAGAGACCAGGGCCCGCCTTGCAGCAGCGTTCTTCTTACTAGTCCACAGCTGTATTGTGGGGGCTGCTTCCGGAAGTCCAGCCTGACACGCCTTTGAGTGGCTCTCTTATCGCACCCCGCTCTAGTGATTTCTTGCTCCTCTTGTGTCATTAGGTCTGCAGATAACAGCAGCTTCTAGGCTCCAAGTCCTAACGTACTTTACTACTCTCTTGTGTTCCTTTTAACTCTGTCTACAACCATAGTTCTTTTAACAGTCTCTCTTCAGCTATACTCTTGAGTTTGGCATCTGTGGATGGCTATGACATTAGATCATGATATCAGCTCTACAGAGTTTGGAGTGGGGGACATTTTGGAATTCTGGGTGGACATGTGAACACCCTCGCTCCCAGCACCATCATGGTGACTCCTGAAGTTGCTTTCTAATGGATTGACCCCCTCTGAGTCTTTCTGCTTTTTACTTTCAACCCACAACAGTCAGGATTCGGATCCTTTAAAGCACACGTTAGACAACAGCATTCCTCTGCTCAAGTCCCCACCAGTGTGCCCATTTTATCTAATGTGAAAGTTCCACTTCCTCCAATGGCCTAGAGATCCTCCAAGTTTTGCCCTTTTCCAACCTCTACTATCTCACGCCTGTCAGCCCACCACTGCTCACATTTCTCATTCTTGACTAAATACCATGATTGACCTGAGTACCACATCCAAATCTCTTCTCAAAACCTGGCTGCCTCCACAATGTCCACCTTGACTATTCTGTTTCATCTGGCATCTTGCTGGCACCTACACCCATCTTTCAATCTCTTTCTCTTCTCTTACAATTAACAACAGTTTTGAGGATGGTTAGAAATGGTCCAGTTCATCAAAGTATTCAAGGTCTGTAACTATAAACAATTCAACATGTACTCTTCTTATTGTATATTTGAACATTTCTCTGTAAAGGAGATTTTTTTGGAATATACTTTATTAATGTAAAAGCACTGGATTACCAGTTCCTACATATTGTCTATTGGTCGGCACTGGGTGTGTAACTTACACACTGAGTCAATTTAACCTGTTAATAGCCCTTCACTGTGCATATTTTTTTCTTTTTCAAAATAATAAGATTGAGAAAATGGCCCAGTGTCATGGAACTAGCGATTTGAATCTGGTTTTGATCCTAGTTCACTATTCAGTACTGATTATTATTTTGGAGCAAATGAAATCTTGTAGTCAGAGATCATACTATTTACACATATTGGGTATTAGTAAACTGCTGTCTGTGGGCCACATGATTAACAAACTAATACAACTAAGGCCTTGGGAAAAATAAAATTTAAAGACTCCCTTCTTCCATATTTACTCAAAAATATGTACTTTAAAACTATTCTTGATTCTAAATGTTTTAATATGTACTTGTTGTTCCTACTTACAGAGATTCCACTTCCATGGGGTCCCTAAGAATCGCTACAGTGCTCAGTCTCTCCTCATATTGAATAGAATATTGACTTTGTCTCACTAGATGGCCACATTCATCTCTCTTTCCCTAAGAGATTATAGGAACATTCACATTACCAGAGGTAATTAATAATTATGCAATGAATTCTGAGGTATCCTACCAACCAGTTCAGTGAAAGCCATTAAACTCCTTTCTCCTTCTGAGCATTACCCTAAAGAATTACTGAGTTTCTAGCATATTGGACCATAACAACTTGAAGAGGATCATTGTAAAACTCATTTGCGATTGGTTGCCTGGTAGTCAGATACATTCCAATATCAGAGCATAGCTAAACAATTTTGAGCTCACAATATACATCAACATCATTGGTGTGCTCTATGGTTTCTTTCTCTGCTTCCAGCCATGTCAGGAACTCTCTCCAGTGATTTGAAAGTAGATTTCAAGCTTAAAATGACCACATTGATATGCTGTTTTAGCCTTTTCCCAAGAAATCTCAGCTGCAGCCCCACTTGTGTGGTGAGTTGCCACTTACACAGGAAGCCATTTAATATCCTTGACCCAAGTTTCCTAATCTGTGAGAAGAGATGGTTGCATAGATAAAGACACTGAGTGTTTCTGAATACTTGGGGAGTAACTCATATGTTTTGAAGAAATTTACCTTATTCTTTTCCTTCTTGACTTTTCAAAATTAGGAACCTTTAAAATATTTATACTAAAACCTTTGGGTTCAAAAACAGAAGTCCCCCAAAGGTAGTTCCATCATGGTAGTATTGAAATGCTTAGGACCCTCAATTCTGGAAAGCAGAGTTGGAGGCCTGTGCTATCTAACTTAGGACCCAAAGAACAGGGAGATGAGCCATTGCTTTAAGCATGGGAAGAATGTACATGTGGCAGCTGGGCACATAACCAAGCCCATCTCTAGGACAGCATTTCAGGTAGTCCTTGTCTTAAGCGATACAGAAAGATGGCTGGGAAGCTTGAGGCCACTGTCTCTGAACAGTGGTCACCGTGCTTGAGGTATGATTTCTTAGTCAGGAGGGCATCTGAACTCCTAATCTCCTCAGACTTTTCACCCAGAAAAGTCCAATTAAAATCAAATCCTGCATCTTTGATACAATACTTATTTCAGTTAATGGGCCTTCCTTTGTTCGTGTGAACAACTAAACCGAATCCTCTGTTTTCTTTGTTGTTTTCCACTAATCAAATTATTAATAAGCTCCAGAGTTCCTTGTAGAGAAAACAACATTATACAAGTCTAATGACTGGTGACCTCTAACTGCCAGTACCCCAGTTTCTTCCTGGCTTCCTAGCAGTTACAGCATACTCCTGTTCACTCCCTGTGTCTCCTCAGGGTGCAGTGTTTCATTACTGAGCATCTGTCCTCACTTTCCCTGTATTCAGTACTTACACAATTAAGTATGGTGATTGCGTGGTTACCCAGCCTAACTTCACTCTGCTCGCTTCACACCTTGAACACCCGGGGTGTTCCTCCACTCTGCTATGACGTCAGCATCTATGTTAGTTTCCACCCACCACCTCTTTCTCAAGCTTTACCAACTTATCCCCACCAGACCTAAGTGTTCAATCTTTTCCTTTTTCCCAGCATTCTTACTTTGTATATAAATCATTCCAACTGATTTTCACATAAAGTCTATTGCCGATTCTAAGTACAACATCATGTCTGTCCATTCACAGCCCATCATTTTGAAGGAAATATGGATATTTCTTTCCATTTTTCTCTCTTCTCATTTCCTCTAAAGCAATTTTACTGCTACTGTCACCCATGCAACCCTCTTACTAATCCCTGGTTCCTCTAATGGAGCTGTTTTTGCTTGCCATGATTCCCTGCATGAGCTGTAGCAAACCCAGCAGGAGGAAACACTGGTCGACAAGATTCCAAATCACCCATGAATTATTTCATGTAATTGAGGAATATGGGCATAAATTATATTACTCCAACAGGTGACTTCACTATTAAATTTTCTATTTTAAAAAGGAAATGCTTCACACTGGTTCTTTGAAATAGAAAAACAGTCTTGTAATGTTTTTAAAGAGTTCAAGACACTCTCCGCACACAAAGGGCAGCGTGTCCTTGCCCTGCCATAAATGTTTTAGCAGCTGTGGAAATGTCCAACAAAATGGACTTGCAGCAACTGAGAGCAATGTGTGCAAGCTGGGCTTCTCACTGTGGACACTGAGACACTCAGAAGATTCTGTGGCATGGCCAGAGGCCCCATGGCTCCTCTTCGGTGCTCTGCCCATAGGCTCTCATGTGCTTTTCACCTCCTGCAACACATCCTGGTACCTCTTCAAAAATCTTGTGTCTTGATTTTGGACTTTTCACAAGACAGGGTGAAATATCTTGGGGAAATCTAGGTGAATATCACATCTTTCCCTTCAAAATGTGGGGCAACTGATCCATGAATACCCTCTGATACTTTGGGGGTTCAAATTTTCTCCAAATTCAGGCTCATCTTTGCTGAACGTTACCAGCAATATGGGAGTATTTGTCTTTTGCTGATCTGGGCAGAGTATTCCTTTGACTGAGGCATTGCCTCATAGCCTTACATTTAAACCTTTGTGCGTATAGCTTTCAACAGACTTTTCTATAGATAGCAAGAGAAACCCAAGCTCTAAGGTCTAGATGTTGACCCAAAGGAGCTGTTTATTTCTCTTTTCTGGGTAAAGTACATTTTGATGGACACTTTATCATTTAAGAATTTTGCATCCAGTTAAGCAGGCATATATGGATTTCTTCAATAGGTAAAACACTGTGAACATGTTTGGAATACTGAAAGGTAACAAGACCTTTTTTGATTAGAAGGGTACATGGGAACCTTTTGAGGAAGGAAAGGGATGGGAGAAATGATATAATTATATTATAATCTCAAAGAAAGATTTAAAATAGGAAACTTTTTAAAAAGCTGTACTGCTGACACTATTTCATTTAGCAAAAAGAAAAAGTAAGCAGTTATGAAGACAGTTTCTAATAAGCACAATTTGGCAAATAAATATTAAAGGGTTCATTTCAGCCTGTAAAGGCTGAGTGTATGCTGTCTGTGGTAATGCATCGATTTACTTTGTGAGTGCAGTGTGGATACCGTTTACAGCTTTTCACCTCCAATATCTACATATATAACAAACAAAGCCCATTTTCACTGCAGATTTATTTTTAATACACAGGTTTGAGCTGCTTTGCTAACTTATCAAAAATGTACTTTTCTGAAAAGAAAACTATTTATTTACTGAGAAGTTTATGTACAAATTAGATTCCGGTACTAATATTATTCATAGCATGTGAGCCTTGAGTGTAATCCTGTTATGCTACAGAATTAACAATGCTTGAGGGATGACCAAGTCCAACAATCAGGTAGCCATTTTGCCCTACACATCTGAACAAACGAAATAACACATGCACAGTTATTTGTCTTAACTATCTGGCAAGGCATTGATTGTTAGAAAATTTCTGAATTGGTTAAGACAAAATTTAGCCAAAAGTTAAAGCATGGAACATGTTGGTGTAGGCAAAGCAGATAATATTCTGATAAAAGCTTTGAAATCACCCAGACGTTGGAGTCTTACCGTTAGGTTTCATGCAGTCTGTTCCCTGCGGCGCGTTAGCTTTAGCCCTTCAGTGCTGATGTCGAGTTTCATGTGTATGGGGAGGGGCTGATACGTCTGTCATTCAGAAACCAGCCTTTACTGGTCATGGCTGTTAGTGGACATGCGGGAAAGATAGCTCCACTCATGTCTCTGCTCTCTGCACAGGAACCTTGTGTAGAAAGCCATTCTCGAGTGGTTTTACTGTACTGTGATCTGTGAAATGACTTCCTGGCGCAAAGGCTGTGTAAATTCGGGGCATGCCACATAGAGTTTTCTCCTTTTCCTGTGAGCTCTTCTACCTCAGAATGAACTTCTCCATGGCAACTCTTTGAGATTATGTAATTTCAGTATCCCAGAGGGGTTGCTTTCTAAATGCACGGCCTGTGGGATGAGATGGCTATTTTATCTGTCTGACTTTGCAATGCTTCTTAGAGCAAGCCATCACCGAGAGAGGGTTAAGGTATGTTACTGTAGCAGTTACCAGCAGATCAGCCATCTACCTTTGGTACTTACAGGAATTTTATGACTCTTGATCATATTATCAAATTCTTCATTAATTTTTTTGTATTTTTCTTCAGTGCGTGGGGTGAGTGCATAAGAGGAGTCAGGATCAGGGCTTTCACAGCCTTTGTTTTCTTTCTTGTTCAATGCCTGCCAGGTTCAGAGAAATATCAAGAGTAAAAAAAAAATGAAGGGTGTTTTGAGTACTTACACACAATCTTTGCCTGCTGATCATTAGATCAATATCTTCGTTAATTTTTCTGTACTTGTCCTCAGACTCAGGGCTGTGACCTACTGAATCGTCCGCATCGGGATCTGGGCTGTCACAGCCATTAAGGCCCTTCTTTCTCAATGTCTGAAATACATAATGTGGAAAGTTCAAACCTAGACAAAGGCTGCAAGAGACATTTAGGGGTGTCATAGAAAGTAAAGCTGTCCAGCATTTCAGATTATTATATATGTTAGACTATGAAAAGAAATCACAAGGAGAGACTGAGCCATTTCAACAGAGTGCTCATCAATAGTTTAAAAAAGGAACAGGAGCTCTCTTGGTGCAGCTAAATTCAGTCAATGAACAAAGATGAAATCTCTTGATAGGGAATTCAGACAGAAATATATAATGAAAAACAATTACAACTCAACACAATGTGCGAAGTGCAATGCAATACAATACTCTTTTCCCACAGAAATATAAGCAGTCAGGATGTTGCACAATGAATTCAGAATTTGAGATGAAAAAAGCAGAAATGTTGCAAACATTGTCTTTGGATTTAGCATAGTGGTTGGCATTACTGTTCCATTCCACTCTTGGCACTTGACGGCAAAGGGGCATCAGAGAAGCCAGCTAATCACCAAACACTTACGAGGAAGAAGCTCATTTGGAAGAATTATTTTTTGCTTGTTAGAGTTCTGTGCAAGTGAGATTCTGTATTGAAACTTCCAGTATTGAGAAATTATCTTCTTAAACGAGCTAGAGGCTACACTGGGATGGCTGAGCTTAGGGCTTCATTATCCTGAGCTCAGTAAGGAAGACAGCACTGTACATAGTCAACCAAGTCAGTAGTTATCAAACAGCAGAAATGCCTGGTTTCAGCCAAATAGGGATCAGCCTGAGACTCTTCTGACACTCGAGAGTGAAGTCAGTGGCTTAGCGCCAGCCTCCTGTCTCCTGACATAGTCTGCTCTAGTTTCAGCTGTCACTAAGGAATAAATACTAATAAAACAGTGTGACTGTTTGGAAAAGTATGAGTCAGGAGTCCTGAATTTTATTCTTTGTAAAAAAAAAAACATGTACAGTCCAGTGGACAGAAATAATGTTGTGGTTTTGAAGATTATAAAACTTTTAATTAATCATACAACTTGACATGCTAATAATTGAGTCTCACACACTATTTATTTTTCCTGGTATCACCAGGGTTGGTTACAAAGAGATGCACAGTTATCTGTTTCTCACTAATGGGAAGTTCTGAAGTGCTGGTCCATGTTAAATACAGAACTCAGATATAAATAAAGCCAAAACTGAAGCACCCAGTCAAGGGTCTGAAAGCTGAGATAACACTCCACCCTTAACTCATGCATTTGAGGAAAACAAAATGATGTCATTTCCAAGGAAATATCCAGCTTTGATTCTTATCAGTGTGCAACAAACATAATGTTACTTAAAATTACTTTCTGAGGCATTGAAGGCTTGTACTTAAAATCAAACTGAGAGCAATCATTTCTCATATAGCTAGGATCTAATGCAGCTCTGTAAATATTTATTAATGTTATAGTGGTATAATATAGCAAACATATGGTTACAGTTTATTATGTGATAAGATGTTTGAATATTAAAATGAATATTTTGACACAAGATGGTAAAATATACATTTGTAATCTGGGGGAATTTTCAATTGGTGGGACCACCTGTCCCCTCTCATGAGTCTATACAACCCTAGATTTTGGTCTGGAACCAGTACTCATCGAGAATCCCCATAATCACACTAGAAAGGCCATCCCAAAACACTAGGATGATAATTCCATTTACTAACTTCTTACATTTCAAACTCTTTTGTTAGTATTATCTCAACCATACAAATGTTCTACTTGTGTTATTAGCATGTGTTTTTGCTTTGGCCTCTATAGATTCTTGAGCTTTTATGGAAAATGAGTGTCTTGCATTACAGTCCATATGTGTGTGCCTCAGTGTGCCTCGGTGGGTGTGCCTGTGTGTGTGTGTGGGGGGGGAGAGAGAGAGACAGAGAGAGAGACAGAGAGAGAGAGAGAGAGAGAGAGAGAGAGAGACAGAGAGAGAGACAGAGAGAGAGGGAGGGAGGGAGGGAGGGAGGGAGGGAGGGAGAGAGAGAGAGAGAGGGAGAGGGAGAGAGAGAGAGAGAGAGAGAGAGAGAGAGAGAGAGAGAGAGAGAGAGACTTAGAGGGCTAGAGAAAGGTCTCATTGCCACATAAGCATTAGGATATAGTTCTTCTAACCCAGACCAATGTAAAGAGCTGAGCTTGATGGTGTGTGCCTGCAACTCCTCACCCCGGGGTAGATCCCTGGAGTTAACTGGCCAGCTAGTCTATCTGAATAAGTAAGCTTCAGCCTCAGTGAGAGACCCTTCCTCAAGAATTAAATGTGGGGCATGGTCTAGAAAGGATATCTGATATCGATCTGTGGCCTTTACACACTCATGCACACACATGCATTCACATTCACATGCACACCTTCACATACTAACAAGCATTTAACATCAAACACACAAAACACATAGAACATACATAACAACTTGCATACATGGTTTTAAAAAGGAATTCACTTATAATAGAGAAAAGTAGGTAAGATCAAGAAAATATCTAGTAGCTTTCAAAAGTTACTTATTTATACTTCTATCAGGCACATTAAGATAGTCTTATCAACACCTTTAGCTTAAAGCCTAATATGATGTTAATTTAGAGTCTTACTAGACAGTGGATTTTTTTCAATGTGTGTTTTACCCAATAAATCTTATTGTAAAAAGTACCGTTGTTTTGATATGTAGATTTCTAACAACAGAACGCAGGGGTTAGAAGAGGCCTATCAACTGTCATTACAATCCATCTGGCATGTACATGTGTGCTAAATATTCTCCCAAAGCTTTTGGGTGGGTAGACACTGTGGCTTATAAAAATTCAAATACTGCTTATATTTCATTGAAATACCTCTACAAATGTTAACTCATTCTATCTCAAAAGTGTTTCATGAAGTTAGGAAACCTTATGGCAGATCTCCAACCAGTACTGCTAACCAGGAAAGCTGGAGTTTTGGTCACTGCCTGGGGACAAAGAGGAGTGGCTGACATTTCCCTGTTGAAGTTTTTGCTTTTCAGAAATGAGGAACACAGACTTTATCTCTTTGATTCAAATTCAACTGCAGCAGTCAACTCAACAATAGTATAAATTAAGATGAAAATTTAATGAATTAGGTTTGGGGAAAAATTGAAGGATGAAAAATGTGAATAAACACTAATACTTCCTAGACATTAATTTCTTTGGGACAGGATTTCATGTAGTCCATGCTGACACTGAATTTGCTATATAGTTGAAATGAACTTGAATTTCTGATTCTTCTGCCTCTACCTTCCAAGTGCTGGATTACACACACGAATGATCACTTTTGGTTTGTACTATGCTGTGGATCAAACACAGAGATTTGTCCCTGCGAGGCAAGTACTCACTCTACCAAGGAAGCAATGCTCTAGTCCTTTGACACCAAATTTCAGTGAAGAGTTGAGGGGTCTGTTGGTCAACAAAACACTTCATTAGTGGATTAAGAAACCAAAAAAAAAAAAAAAATTCACTAGTCACTCTGTACCTGAAGCTTGATGTGAATAATTAAAAGCAAACAAAGCTGGTAGAATGGAAATGTAATGAGCTGGGGAAAATCAGCAGCCGATTTTCTCCAAATAAATTCTTCTTGTGTCTGATGACATTATCTTGTTATAAATACGACTGGTATGGAAGTAATGACTTAAGCTAAATTGTGTTATTAAAAAAAAAAAGCTTTTTGAGACCTGGAAACACAAAATCTGTGAGTAAATTAATATCGAGCTCTGAATGCCCATAATCACATAACCAGAACACTGGAAAAATTGTTCAAAAATATTATCCTCAGCTGAGTGCTTGCATAACATATTTCTGCCAAGAACAAATGATTATGGTGGAATTACAAAGCTTGGAAAATGGAAGTGGTGGCACACACTTGAATACCATAGTGTGAATGCAGAACCAGAGGAACAGTTTTATCTTTAGTATATTAAAATCTACAGCTGTTTGATGATGACAAAGGAACTACTGTCAGCCTCAGCCAAGTCTGACTATTCACAGTAATGAATAGTCAATATGAACTAAAGGGCTTACTAAATGGTTTCGAAGTGTATTCCTTTAGGACTTTTCTAGCAAAATCAAACTCTGCTGTTGGCCTTGAAAGTGTCTCTGATCTTTTTATAAGTGTGTCTGGACAGGTAATGTAGGCACTCCGACAGCCATTTTTTCATGGAGATAGAAGTCCTATAGATGGGATGTATGATGATGACCCTCAGATGGTATTTTGAAGCAATCTTTTCCTGAATGCCAAGAAAAGGAAAGGTATCTACTGAAACCACCAACTTTTCTCACTACATCTAAAGAGACTCCACTCCCAGAGAACTCTGCAAATCTTCAGTGAGCCTGAAGCCAGCTTGCCGAAGAGTGACACTTTTGGGCTAGATCAATTGACTGCAGAGGCTTCTGGGGTATATTCACAAAGTAGTTAGTGATTGTCACACTGTGAGCAGAGAGCAGCCGCTCTGAGAGAAGTAATTAGACTGACAGAAGATGACATACCCCAAACAATAAATGGGAGAAGTCCAGGCAGGTAATCTAACAATCATGTGGCATCTCTACTCCCAGACATGTGGACATATGGACCTGCATTATTACATTTGTTCACCAGGAAAACCTGAAATGTGTATAAACCGATGATGATAGATGGCAGGTGCTTCAACAATTCTAATGAAATAGATGTAGGGTAACAGATTCCAATTCATTACTGAAAGGAATATAAATGAAAAAGAATACCACATGGAGCCTTATTTCTTGTCTTATGCATTATGTTATCAACTAGACAGTCTCTTTCCTATGCAATGATTTAAACTGACTTCCTTTTTAGCTATGTATTGTCTTAATTCTTAGTTTTCTTTTAAAAATAATCTCTTCTTAGTACAAAAGAGGTACCTAAATTATTGGTCTTTTTCAAGTCTATGAAACTATATATCTCATCTTAAGGCGATTTAAATAAAATTCAACAATTTTTCAAAAACTACCATCTCATATTAAAAGCTCAAACCAGCCAATTTCTCTCTGTCTGTAGTTTCAGTTCTGAATAATGTATGTTTTCATTGTCTTCTAATTTTTTATCTGCGCCTAACTATACAGCTGAAATTTAAAACTCTTTTGTGAAAACCCCCAAATTACTCTCATTAACCTTTGTTAAAATCCAAATAATCACACTTTCTTACATAATGGGTGCTTCCCTGACTCTAGGGTGTTCATGTGTCGAGAACATATGCAGGAATTATTACTGTTAGTTGCATGGATGTTGCGTTCACACCAAAACCAAGGAAGAAAGGCCATTGACTTAGGAGAGGGAGTTTTCTTTCTTCTGATTTTACGTCTTCTGGGCCTGACTTCAGTAGCTGACAAGGAAAAGCTCAGCAGGCTTCGGCAGAGGAAGTCATGTAGGTATAGCAGTGTGAATGAAATGGATGCTGTGTACGTGGACTCCCAGCACCAGCTCAGGACACTTTGCTATCTGGGAGTGGCCACCCTAAGATGCTTCTTGGGATCTATAATTAGTCTATACACTCAAAGTAAAAAGCTCTAAGTGGAGCTGTATATTTTATTTTATGATTTCTAACAGAGCTCTTGGGCAAGGGAAGATGAAATGTCAAGAAATTTCTCTTTAAGTTTTAATAATCAAAACTATAAGCATTGTCTGTACCAAATTTACATATACCACAATTTTCTTTTGTTCTAATTCCAGAAATGAAAAAGATACGTCAATATACTGTGAATTTAGTACAATCAGTGCTTTAGTTTTAATTAGACAAGTGAATCATATGGATGAAAAAATTAACTTGAAACAAATTATCTATTTGTGGTGAAAATTTGAAAAAGTTGAAAATATAAAACTATCATACTGTTTACCTCTAGATTAAGATTAACTCTAAGCATATCTTTTCTTCTACTGGTGAAAGATGTGTATATGTGTACGTGTGTACGTGTGTGTGTGTGTGTGTGTGTGTGTGTGTGTAAGGAAGTAAAAATTTCAGTGTTTTTTGTTTAAGATTTTATTTTTTCTGTTAGTTTAATTTTTAAGTAAATTTTTAATTAAAACAGAATTACACTTTACCCCTTTTTCCTTCCCCCTGTTTCTCAGGTAGCCTCCCTCCAATTCTTCCCATGCACCCCTTTCAAGTTGATGGCTTTTTTCCTTTGGTTATTTTTACACACACACACACACACACACACACACACACACACACATGCACGCATGCACGCACACACAATTTCAAAGGAAATTATGCTACTTGGGCTGACAATGCTCTTCATAAGAATCATAGACTAGCTGGGTGTTGGTGGCAGTACACACCTTTAATGCCAGCACTTGGGAGGCAGAGGCAGGCAGATCTCTGTGAGTTGGAGGCCGGCCTGGTCTACAGAGTGAGATCCAGGAAAGGCACCAAAACTACACAGAAAAAAAAAAAAAGAACCATAGACTAACAAAACCCCCAGTACCATGCATGAGAAACTTCCTTTCATATGGTTGGTCAAGGTAGTCCATTATAGACTATTGATATAGTCCTTGGTTGCCTCCCATAGATTGAAAGTAAGCCCCTATTACTAAAGATACCACACACTTAGGACAAATGTTTCAGGTAATTCAAGGTAGATCTAACCTGGAAGCCTGTGGTTTAACTTGTGTGGTTTCAGAAAATACTGTGTGAGCTGCCAACCGAGGAAGCATTAATAGTCCTAGATAGCCACAACACCCATGACAATGACCACTCTTCCAAGATATGCACAAAGGTACAACAAATGGCACTTATGTGCTTGCTGTGGGGATAATACTGTTTTTAATCTAAGAAACAAAACTTGTCTGAAGATCTGAGGACAGTGCCAGCCACAGAGTTAGCCACAGAAGCCAGGCAGCACTTGGGATCACACACCTTCAATTCTAGCACTAGGAAGGTTGAAGCAGGAAGTGATATGATGGGGCAGAGAAAGGAATATAAGTGGGAGGAGACAGGAATTCACGCTCTTCCAGGCTCTGTCAGGCTGAGGAGTTGTTGAGGTAAGAGGTGGTGGCTGTGGCTTACTCTGCTTCTCTGATCTTTCAGGTTTCACCCTGATATCTCCAGGTTTTCATTATAAGACCAATTAGGATTCATGCAACAGTTTGTGGTAACCAACAACTGTCTCTTAAGGTCTATTCAACAGGAGGAAAGTCATTCCTGGTAGTAGAAACCTAGCCAAGTTCCAGGAGCTAGTGGACTAGTGCAGTCATGGATTTGGTAAACAATCTACTAACAACACTTTGCTAGAGCAGCATAATTCCTTCCTTTATACCTACAGGTAAGTGTAGCTACCACCCCTCATCAAAGATGCTTCTCTTAATCAAAACACTGAGTTGTGGGACTTAGTCCCACTGGATAATTTACAAAACATCTTCATATAAGACTCAGAGAACATTTAAGAAGAGAGGACAAGAAGATTATAACAGACAGAGGATCAAGGAGTTTGCTATGAGATTGTGACTTCTAGAAATATCAGAAGCTACACTTGCAAAGTCTCACCAACATGACTGCCTCAACATGAGCTGAACGAGGACAACAGCATAGACATGTGAGAGTGGATGGGTAAATGCCTAGGAGGATGCAACCTTACACTAAGAAGTACAAGCAACTAAAGAACGTTGTGAGTGGGAAAAGTAGTCTTCCATGGGGAAGAGCACATCAATTGGTTATCCACTACCAAATGGTCAGCCCTGAAAACATACATACAAGTAACATTATATAGACTGAGCGAGTTAGTTATACGTGTATATTTATATACATATGCAAGAGGCCATGAATTTGAAAGACAGCAAGAAGGGGTTTGGAAGGAGGAAAGGAAAGAGCGAAATGATGAATTATAATCTCAAAAGTAAGGAAAAACAATACAAAGCAGCTTACTTTATAACATTGGAGACCATTGTGGATTTTATTTTTGATTATGTCTATAGGTATATTTCTGTGTCTGGGTCTGAGCACGGGATTGCGGTGGGGTGATGCAGAAGATGTTGGCTCTCTGGGAGCTGAACCTAGAGAGATTAAAGGACCAAACGTTCCTTAAAAGATAGTATTAGAAGGACTAGAGAGAGGACTCAGCAGGCAAGAGTGTGTACTGCTCTTACACAGGGCCTGGGTTTGGTTCTCAGCACCGCACTGGGTGGCTCACAACCACCTTTAACTCCAGATCCACAGGATCTGATTCCACTGACCTCTGCTGGAACCCATACTCAAATGCATGTATCTCCTTGTCTCCAAATACATATAATTAAAAATAAATAAATAAAGCTTAAAAAATATTGGAGTAGAAAGTTTTTTTTCCCAGTAAATTATTTTTTCAGTAGTACTGAGGACATCAATTAAAGATTTGAATAGCTTTTAATGTATCGAGTATCATCATGTGTTTTCTAATGGTCACAGATCATTTCATGTAAACATTCAGATATGACAACTCCTAAAACGATTAGGACTGCGGTGCAGATGAGCCCAAGGGTCATTCGGTTCTCCTCCTGCCTCCCAGGAGGTGGGGACGGAATCGCTGTGCACACACAAGCAGTGGTAGAGGCACTCCTCCAGGTGGGCTCTGGAAGTAAGTCAAGCAGTTGTTATTCCTCCTCCAAAGTGCAGCTGACATGCCATCATGTTAGCTTTGAACTTCCTGCATCACACAGTTGAAGCAATTTCTCTGCCATCCATCATGGGACTTCATTCAACACAGTTTCTGTTGTAGCCTTGATCACCCATTATTCATCATTTATGGCTTTGCCTCCTTGGGTGCATTAAAGAGCCTCTTAACAAAAGCTGTTTCCTGTATTTCCCTTGGAATTCTGCACACAACAGTCTGACATACTTTAGGTGCTCAACTCAGCAAATTCTCTAGACATGAAAGGGACACATATTTCGTCTTCAGTGTTAACATTTGCTGAGGTTTCCCAACGGGGCCAGAGCTGTCTGGGCTGTGAGGTGGAGACAGAGTGGGATCTAGACCACCTAATGTATACTTGCCAACTGCTTCTCTGTCTTGGATGTTGCCTCTGGTGCCCCCAGATGTGGATTGGCTTTCTGACCATATGGTTCAAATGGTTGCATGTTTTCTTGCTACTGTTGGGAGCTTCTCATAGCACAGGGCTGTTTACTTGTCATTCTGTATCCCCAGGATGTAGCATGGGACCTGGGACACTGCAAGGGATTAATAGATGTGTGGAACATAAATGACAGGCTTAAATGGATACATACCAAGCAGAAGAACATCCAAGTGTCAGGAGGAAGAAGAGCAGCCTCAATGCAGTGGTTTCTTTGTGGAAATTTCCATCTTTTTACTATTTTATCTACTGCTTCATATTATCTTTAAAACTCACAGTCTTATTATTTTTAAGTAACCATTACAAATTTACTATTTTTGAAATGTACAGTTTTAAAGTCAGAAAACAATACAGAACTTTTCATAATTCATAATTTGAAGCTCCTTGTAACTCAGGAGTTTTATCCTTTATCCCACTGCTTAAAAATTAGTGGGTTGATTTGAATTTAAACCTCAGGATAGGTGATGATATACATACAGTGATTGTGGAAGAAAGTTATGGGTAGGTAATCTCTGTAAGGCAGAAGGAAAGAGAGAATGCAACTCACTGTAGGAAATGGGGAGAGAGAGGTATTTTAAGCAGAATATAAATTATAGAAAAAGCAAAATGGAAACACTGCAGGAAGAGCATGGGGGGAGGTTTGTGGATATGGGAACGCACATATGCACAATGGGCATGACTCTACACTCTTGTACACATGCACAATGGGCACGTGTCTACACTCTTGTACACATGCACAATGGGCATGTCTCTACACTCTTGTATACATACACAATGGGCATGTCTCTACACTCTTGTACACATGCACAATGGGCATGTGTATATACTGTTGTACACATGCACAATGGGCATGTCTCTACACTCTTGTACACATGCACAATGGGCATGTGTATATACTGTTGTACACATGCACAATGGGCATGTCTCTACACTCTTGTACACATGCACAATGGGCATGTCTCTACACTCTTGTACACATGCACAATGGGCATGTCTCTACACTCTTGTACACATGCACAATGGGCATGTGTCTATACTGTTGTACACATGCACAATGGGCATGTCTCTACACTCTTGTACACATGCACAATGGGCATGTCTCTACACTCTTGTACACATGCACAATGGGCATGTCTCTACACTCTTGTACACATACACAATGGGCATGTCTCTACACTCTTGTACACATGCACAATGGGCATGTCTCTACACTCTTGTACACATGCACAATGAGCATGTCTCTACACTCTTGTACACATGCACAATGAGCATGTCTCTACACTCTTGTACACATGCACAATGGGCATGACTCTACACTTTGTACACATGCACAATGGGCATGTCTCTACACTCTTGTACACATGCACAATGGGCATGACTCTACACTTTGTACACATGCACAATGGGCATGTCTCTACACTCTTGTACACATGCACAATGGGCATGTCTCTACACTCTTGTACACATGCACAATGGGCAGGTCTCTACACTCTTGTACACATGCACAATGGGCAGGTCTCTACACTCTTGTACACATGCACAATGGGCAGGTCTCTACACTCTGCGGCACAGCTCATCTTTGCTTCCCCTGAAGTGTTAGAAGCTGTTCTGCAGTCCTCTACTCTTCTAGGCTCTGGGATTAGTCTTATTGTGGAAGCACCTTAACCTGGGGAAGAATTTGCAAATGTGGGTGATTCCAGAGCCAATACGATGATCCAGACTTGCTTAGGACAGGCTAGCAGCTTAGAATCCTCAAGAATCCTTACACCTCAACTCTTCTCTAATCTAGACATCATGTGGTTGGTGCAGACCAGCACTGAGCTGGGACATCTGACACACTTCAGCCATGAAACACTCTCTGACATCCTGAATCCAGGATCGACCTAAAGCTAAATATTAAACAGGAAACATGTTATGGACCTAATATGCTCATTAAAGTCAGTCAAATTCAAGATGAATCTGAAAAATAGCTGATGTTGATAATTTCTCAAAGAGGGAAGAAAAAAAAGCAAGCCAGAATGAATTCAACAACACTGAGAAAGAGACGAAAGGAATAAATTAACAAAGATCAGGAAGCAGGTTTCTCGAGAGTGTGAAACATGGATGTAACTCCATCTATGAATCTTTTTAGACTGTGGCACTTCCGCTACAAATCTGTTCCAGGGGAAAAGGCTGAATCCAGAGGCACTAGAGCTTTAAAAATAATTCCTCAGAGCGTTGTCTCATAAACCTATTAACAAAAGTTGATGCATATGCTATCTTCAGTAGTTGCACCAAGGACGAACTGTGACTTGTTTTCCTTGTAGTTTCTTCTCTAGTCTTTCATTCATAAGTGGGGTCAACGCATGGCATCATTTGACATGGAGTGGCCTATAGCCTACTCTCTTACCTGTCAGTGCAAAGCTGTGGCTAGTTACTGTGTGCCCCACTTTTTTACAGCGGTTACTAGGGTCTCTGTTTATTTCTTTTCTCAGTTTGTTCCTTGATTCTAGCATGCCCCTTATTATAAACCTGCTTTCTGAAAATGTCACAACTTAGTTTTCTAAGCCAGAAGCCCAGAAAATATCCTCAATTTCATCACCTCCCCCCAACTCTTTCACCTTGCTCTTCTGTCTCCTGTCCTCAGTCTGTTTGGTTTCTGACCCCACTTTCCACACAAGCCTCCTTTACATCTGGCAGGGTTGAATTGAACTGAAAATCTAATTGCATTGTTGTTGTTTTTACAAACCCTGTTGGCTAGCAACAGCCATGTCATACACAAGATTGTACAGCAGACTCTCCACCTGCTTCTCTAGCCTCAGTTTTTATCTTCTTTTCCAGAACACTGTGTTTTGACCAAGGGGAAATCTTCCTATAATTTCTCAAGTCTGTAGGAAGTTGCCAAACACTCTTGATTTGTGCTATTCATTCCTGTCTGGGATGTCCTTGCTTACTCTCCCTCTCTGCTTTGGAGACCATAGTCATCTTAGAAGAGCTACTCATAATGTTTTTATCTTTCTTGCTCCTGAGATATCTGGGGGCTACTGCTACCTGAAGTTACCACAAAGAAAACAAAAATATTTTTGAAGAACCAAAGTATTGCAACAGATATCTTTGTACCTTTATTTTAGGTTTCACCAGGGACAAAGTGTTGCCCTTGATGTACATTGGAAACTCTCTGTTTGGATATCTGGTCTACCACTAGCTTATCAGAAAGGCAGAAGATACATAAGTTTTTCTATGAAGCAACAAAAATAAAGATTTCAGGCTAGCAATGGATTCACTTGTATCTTAGCAAGTTTGTTAATAAGTCAGAAGGAGACATACAAAATTTTATTTCTCAGGCAATCAGAGACTCCCAAGATATAGAGGCTACATTATTTCCTTGCCAAAAATGCTTCTTCCACTGGTCCCTCTGAAGACTGAAAGGAATTAAGAACTCTAATGGTCTTGACCCTGGCACATTTTCCCTGGCCCAATGGGAAATCCTTCTCTATGCCCTCATGCAAAATATTGCTTTCATGTCTCTAGTTACAGGCCCAACATGAGCCAGTAACAGACCTCAATCTGAGATATAAATGAATTATTTGCCAAGTTCCGTTCCTTTCCTTGAGTTTAGAACTGGCAGGTATTGAGGAGTCCAAGGCCAGTTATAGACTCTGAAGACAGGCTTCACTTCTGGCGTCTTCAGCCTCTTGCTCCTACCACTTGAACATTTAGCACTTTATAAAGCAGGCTATTGTCATCCACTGGTCACATTCTCCACTGAAATTTTGTTATTCTGCAGTGATTTGATGGCAAAGATGGGGAAGGGCCTCTTCTGCACCTCCTCTCCAGGGAGTAGCATAGCCTGGAGACTCTCCAGGTCCTAATTCTAAGCCTGAATACAACATCTCAGAGACTAGTATTAACAACTGTAGGCACAGATAGGCAATGGCACCCCCGCCCCCTTTCCTGACATGTTAGAAAAGAACCAAGGTCTGAGGAATATGGGGTGTCACTGAGATGGTGTGAGGATAGCCTGTCACTCAGGCTCTATGGATACCTGAGGAAGGAAGTCAGCATGTGTGAAAACAAATCACCATGACAGAGGAAACTCTCTCTACCTCTGCAGCCTGATTGTGCCTAGCACATGGATGCCATTCCACAAATTGTGTTGCTAATAAAGGATATAGGATCTAAGGCTTCAGTAACAGTGGGGCTTATTTAAAGTGGAGTTACAGCAGGACCTGCAAACACACAGAGAGAGTCATTAGATTTGAATGCAGGATATTCATTGTTTTCACCCCTAGCAATGGCCACTAGAGAACTCCAGGATCCCCTATCTATTCTCATACAAAATTTAAAACATGAAAATGAAGAACAGAGTAGGCTGAAGTTAGTGGAGGGCAGGGGATGTACTTCAATGGTGAAATATGTGACTAACTTCACAGGGGCCCCGGAAAAATAGTTAATGTTTTTTATATTTCTCTAGAACTGTGTAATTAACATTTATTTCATATCTGTATGCTATCTCTATTATTGTTCTTATCTCTTTTTTTGTTTTGTTTTTAGAATGTAAGATTAATGAAGACAGGATCTAGGGGGCTGTCTGTCCTTGGTAATTAGCAGAGTATTTGACAGTAGAATGTTGCAACAGATCAGTTAACTCTTCTGGACAGGCGTCCTATAGAAAAGCGCTAATGCCAGCCCGATGCCATGTAGCAAGGGGCCTCAGACAGACGAAGAAGCTAGAGGCTAGAAACCCAGCTTTCCTCCTTTCAGAGGAAGTCATGCTATGTGTCAAAGGCCAGGAGACTTGGTCTCTACCTTTATCATCATCATCATCAGCAGCAGCAGCAGCAGCAGCAGCAGCAGTAGCATCACCATTACCATTATTTTCAATGTAAGAAGATATCCTAAGACTTTGTTAATATAATATTAGTTTTCTCATCTTATTGGGTGAATAGCTGTCTAACTTTTCGTTTAACAGGGTCTAAGTTGTAATGAATCGCTGCTGGTTGGTTAGCCAGGCCAGTTAACTAGATAGGTAGATAGAACATGCTGGACTATAGTAGACCTGTCTATGAGCAGGAAACCACAGCTGTATTTCTAAGTGATCAAAAAACCAGAGAAGCTAGTTAGAACTCAGATTTGACAAAATGGCTAAGCACAGGTTTAAGTTCAGAGTGTTGACTTGGAAGTAGAGACTTATGTTTATAGGGCTGTTGTCAACGGGTGAGTGAACAGAACTCCATCTATCCACACTTGTATTAGGCAACAGAGATTTCCTATAGACCAGGCAGGCCTCTGATGAGCAAGCAGAAAAGACAGAATGCCCCTTCTTTCTTTCCTGCCATAAGTTTATACTGGCTTCTTCCTTTTATCTTCCCAATCGCATTATAAACCACAGTATCTGAACTTGCAGGAAACTCAGAGTCAAGCCTGTACCCTATAGCTTTATCTCATTACCACAAATCTATTATGTGGATCAAGAATAAGTGCTGGATTTTATATTCAATGGTCTTGCGTAGGTGTCTAGTAGAAGGAAGTGTTACAGGATTCTACTATTTAATGATCAAGGGACATCAAGTAAATAAAAGGTGCTTAAAAATAAATATGCTATAAATCCCTCAGATGGATGCCTAGTCTCAGCCTCCCTCTTAGAGCCGGGTTGCCCTTGCAAAGCACATCAGCACCATCTCAGTCACTTTCTTCATGCTCTCTCTGCAGTCCTATCATGGCTCTTCCCACAGGACTGCCACCAAGCTCCTGCCTCAGCTTAAGTGCCCAACCCAGCTTCTAGAGGGCACAGCTGCACCTTTGAACAGAGTATTCCTAGTACCTGGGAAAGAACTGGTCCCTTAGACTTTCATGAATTAATGCAGATTTTGAGTTCATTAATCAAAAGGTCACTATTTGCTTTCTTAACAATATAATTATTTCCATCTGGCACTAGCTAAATAACTGAACAGTGCTTCTAGAACCAACATCAAAAGCGCCAGTAGCATTTCAGAATTAGGACTCTCAGCTCAACTTTCCACAGGGACTTGCCCTGGGGTTGACTGGATCATTTGTTATTTGGAGGCTCCCAACTCTTAGATTCATACACTAGTTCCTGTTATTTTTACAGTATTAATGTAGAGAGCCAGTTTTTATTAGCACAGACAATTACAAATTGAGTATAAGGATTAGAATAAATATGATGTAATAATGGAACTAAAGAGTCTGAAAACGTCCAATGCATTCATTGTAGAAACTGAGATCTTCTCTTGTAGATTAAATACCTATAAATGGAACACATTTTATAAAAGGTGTTTTACAAAGCCTAATGATATTACTAACACATCCTGAGCAAGACCTGTGTAGACTAAAGACTGCTATTAATTAACAAGTTTAAATTTCTCTAACTTCATATTTTCAAATTAAATTAATTAATAATTAAAAATAAAATTCATTTCAATTCATTTTCTATAGCCAAAGATTGTTTCAAAACACACACACACACACACACACACACACACACACACACACACACACACATCATTCCAAAGTCACAGTTCGTAAAATTATATTTCCATGATTTCATGTTTTACACAGACGGTAAGACAAGGTTTCCATTCAGTTACCTTCATCTAAAAGGATGCTACAAAAGTGAGGAAGAGCACTGAAAAGTTTATACGAGAAAGGTGTAGAGAGACAATGTTGAAGAAAAGGAATACCAACCATGGAGATTCCAGAGAAGATGATGATGGGTACACAGGGAGTAGACATATACTGGGGTTGACATAGAGATTTCAGAGAAGATGATGTGGATACATATGTAGCAGATAGATACTGGGGTTGACATGGAGATTCCAGAGAAGATGATGATGGATACACAGGAAGTAGACAGATACTGGGGTTGAGAAAAGGAAAGAGCAAAGGACAATGTTGAGGGGGCAGTGTTTTGAAAGACAGGAAAGGATGATATAAGTGATCCACAACGTGCTGCTTAGTCTGTCTGCTGGCTTCTTACAGTGTCAGCCTTTTACTTTAAGATTGAACACAAGGCTCTATCCCAAGCCATCCTCAGATCTGTTCATCCTGACCCTCACTAGCACCTTGTGTCTAACTCAGAGCAAGCAAGTAGAGCTGTAAGCCCCACAGAGCACTCTGTCCTCTGGTCCTAAACTTCTCTGAGGAGTTTCTGGGAATTCGATTTCTCATCCCTCAACCAAGCCATCTGCAGGCTTTGGTTGTCTGTTTTAGTCATGGTGGCTTCTGTAATCTTAGGCATTAACCTGTGGAAATGCTCTGCAACCTGACTTTCAAGTTTCACATTTCGATTTTCATGACTTATGAAATTTTAGTAATTTTTGTTAGTTTATTGGTGAATCTAGACATTTTTATTTGCACAATCATTACTTCCACAAACTTTACCAGGTAATTATAAAAGTATTTCTATTTCTATGACATAAAAAGGAAATTAAGCCAGTCTTCCTTCACTATCAAAATATTAATTTTCTTAATATTTTAGTTAAATGTCATCAACAAAACCTACCATTTACATTTATCAGTGTCAAGAGATGATCCTGAAACTTGGGTGAGTTTTTTTTTTTTTTATCTACACAGTCACACATCTCCTATGGTTGCCATGCCATGGATTCCAATAAAAAGGTGCAATGTGGTTTAGGAACTCCATCAAGTTCTGAGTTAGTTAGCATGGAACCAAGTTTATGAGCTGCATGTGAGCTGCAGTGTTTACTCCCCAGGATTTAGTACTCATTTGTTTTAGAACTCTGTTGTTTCACGAGCTTGTCCCATAATAAAGATGGTCTAGGGGCTGGGGATGCAGCTCAATGCTAGAGTGTATCTCTAAGATGTGCAAGGACCTGGCTTGAATCCTTCCACCAAACACACAAAAGATGTGAAAACTAGATCTGTACAACTTTTGACCAATTTGCCTGATAATTTTTTTCCACAAAGGTAAATATACAAGTGGGATATTTCCTGTCGATACTACAATGGCCATAGGACAGCCCTGTCACGAGCATCTCTGTAGCCCTGGTCTTATTAAAATGAAGTGTAAATGAAGGGAAAGAAAGACTGCTGCATTTCTCTTGGCTACTAAGGTTGACAGGGCATCTGTTCTAAGACACACAGGCACAACTTTTGGGTACATCTAAGTGCTGGACTGCTGTGATGATTATGACACTCCCAGGAAGAACCCCAACCCTCAGTTACAAAGAAAAACAGGTTTTAATGATTTATTTTAGGAGAATGTATACTTTTCTCATTGAGCTAACTGCTCAGTTCTCTGCTTCAGTTTGCCTGGACAGTTTGCCTGGATGGAAAGGCAGGTGATTTTACATTTGCTCCTTCCCTGGCCTTGAGAGGATTGCTGGGAAAAAGAGAAAACTGTACACTTTTATGAACAATCAACTGATCTCTGTGCAGTGCGGTGGGTCTTGGAGAAATCTTGCATACATCCTAACAGTTCCTTTCCTGGTCACACTGACATAAGCTGTTCCTTTTTCTCATTCCCACACGGATAATACTGCTTTACTCTATAGGCCAGATAATAGGAAAAGTAAGAACTGAGCGTAAAACTTCTCAATTCTCTTTAACAGTTAAGACAGAAAAAGAAAATACACTCGTAAGTGCAAATGTCCCAAAGTTGCAAGGAAAAGGGGAAAATTACAGAAGAGCTTCAGGAACCACAGACTTGGGCTTTCTCATCTTGTCAGAAAATCCGCACTGTTGGTAAAGCCTGGGGACCTGACTCAGCAGAGAAATGCCACCCACAGTCACCGACTGTCTCCACAGTTGTGAACTCCTCTGTTTTCTCTGGAGGCTTCCCACAGAACAGCAACACTCAAGTCTCTCAGATGGGAAACCGGATTTGGTGAAAACGGAAATGAAACGGTGCTTTATAACATTTAAAGGATTTTTATAGTGACCGTGCTTGGAGTTCTGCATGGGTAGAACATCAGTTTTCTGTTGGATAAATAAAATTAACCGCTTGACAGTTTCAAAATGCCTCAGCTTGCCATCCCCGTTGCTTTGAATAGTATCTCGCTTCTTTTTAAAGATCACTGCTGAAAGATGAGGGGAAACGGCACCATTAAAAGAGGAAGTACCACGGGTTCAAAGCCTGTTTCCATGAGGTAATGTACATTATTGACTAATCATCAAAGAGATCCTGTCTGTACTGAAATGGAGCATGAGGCTAAGGCAGGTGGCTAGTGGAGCCAGTAACCTCTGTCCAGCCTTCCTGCATCGCTTTATTACTGAAGCCAAAGGGTTAGATAAAGATCAATGAAAGTTTGTTGATCTGACACAGGAACTTTTGCTTACTGGAATGGAAGCTACGGAACTGAGTTCATCTGCATGGAGCTGCAGGTTTCATCCATTTGTGAAAGCAGCAGCTGTGTGTGTGTGTGTGTGTGTGTGTGTGTGTGTGTGTGTGTGTGTAGGCACACATGTGTGGATCCTGCAGGAAGTTAAAATTTAATATTCTTCTAAATTATTTCTGTGTAGACATATTTCCTCTGCCTCAAGAGTGCTGGGATTAAAGGCGTGTGCCACCACTGCCTGGCATATTTCCATATAGCTATTATTGCCTTTTTTTTCACCTCTAAAAGGAAATAGTTCAATTTAGTAATTAGAACCCCAGGAAAGTCAGGTTGTTTCATGTCAGGTTGTTTGCAAACTGAATGGGGGATTCTAATGACACACAGATTTCTTCCCCTAATCAGAACCTACCAATTTATTATCATACAATTTACTACTATTTTCTCTAATATAAGTAGAATTTCTCCTATTTGCAAGAACTCGACTATGGAACCATTTCCCTGGGCTTTCATCACTTGGTTTCTGATGGCTGGACAACTGGTGCCTGGATCTGGGAGCCAGTGGTCAAGTGTAGACTTCAGAACTACTTATTTGCTGCCCCTACAATCAGAGAAAGGCCCTTTCCCCATCACATGTCAGCTATGCGAAATAGGTGTGGTTCCGAACCAACATCAGTGACTTAGAAATGCTATTTTTCCCCAGTAGCAATATACATTGTGGGTATGTGACTGGAATAGTTAAAGCACCTGCTGCCCTGGAACTGAGCCAAATGTATAATACACATTCTTGGGTCACTTCCAACAGCATATATTATACTGCCATCAACATACTGAGGGAGCTGGCATAGAGATACTTAGAAGTTTCACTAGAAGCAATTTAGGATACACATGTATTTCTATCATTAACAGACTCACCATACTAAGCACCACTGACTAGTTAGTATTTGAATGAAATCAATTATTTTTGAATCAGAAAGGAATCGGCAGCATAGGAGGGCGTCTCTTTGCCTCAGCTTTGCCAATGACCTTCACAGTCCTGTAAAGCCCAGTCTCTTTGCCTGCCACCCCGTCTCTCACACAAGGCTCCTGTCTGACTGTCCTCTTCCTTGGATGCACACAATTAAAAAGGCAAACCAGGGGTTGGGTTCTAACTCTAACAAAGTTTGCTAACTAACAGAAATTGGTCTAGGATTTTCTGTTTGATAGATTTCTACTTACTTCTTTTCAACATTATTTTGATGTTCTTTAACAGAATTAGTTTTTCTTTGTATGTATTATCCTAGTTTAAAAGTCAGTATACTGTGTGTCTGAAGAATTTCTTTAAATTACATCTATCTATCTATTATGTATAGCACTTCTCAAAATGACTTCATTTCCTGTGCTGAGGATTCAACTCAGGTCCTTGAACACAGTAGGGTAGGTAGGCTACCACTGAACTACATCAATAGCCCACAAAATGACACTTTTAAGATATAAAAACAAAATGAATACTGTAGATTTCAGTGCTTAGAAGGTGTATGTGTGTGTGTGTGTGTGTGTGTGTGTGAGAGAGAGAGAGGGAGAGAGAGAGAGAGAGAGAGAGGAGAGAGAGAGACAGAGACAGAGAGAGACAGAGACAGAGAGAGACAGAGAGACAGAGAGACAGAGACAGAGAGACAGAGAGAGACAGAGAGAGAAGGAGCAGCAAGAAAAGAAATGGTGTGGCATGTCTGAAGAACCTGCACCCTACATGTGCTAATGGCCATGTGCATTCCATGTTAATCTACACAGAAAGACCAAACATGAAGTTACAGTTTAGAAAGCAGAATTTCGGTGGAGATTTTGAAGCATGCCCAAGGTCACAGTTAATGCAAGTACAGAACATGGTTTGTGTGAGTCTCCAGTTTGTAGCTGCCTCTTGTCTCACACTACCCAGGGCAGTGGTGAAAAAGCTGGACTTTTAACCTTCAGACTTCCCATAGCACAGAAAGCTTAAGGGATTTCATTTTTTGACAGTATGTACACAATCTTGATTTGTTTGTGAAGTCATTAAAATTGCACATCTTTCCCTTGGAAATTCCAAGTTCTTCAATTTAATGTACAGATGCTTAAATAGCTTAAAAAATATGTGACCTGTAGTCTCTATAATTTTTTGCATACTATATATGATAAATGGACCTCAGAAAAATGCATGTGTACATTATCAGTGTGAACTGAAATCATGCATTAAAAAGTGTCTTATGTACAATCACAGATATTTACAGGGTGACAGAAACAGCTTGCAATATAGGCACACAGGAAAAAGTTTGAGATTTCTAACATGCACACACATATATTATTTATACACATTAAAATAACTTAGCACTTTTTTTTTTTTTTATCCTTCTACTGCTTCTATTTTGAGGTAGCTAACTTTAGTCACTCCTTTCTGCTATTCTCTTTTTCGGACCTATTTTCATGCCATATAACTCTACAGTAAACACTCAGTGCTCCTTGAGTGTGTCTCCTTCCCCTCAGCTGTCTTACAATCATTTTCTTGTCTCCTCCTGCATGGGAACACTCTATTCACAGCATGTTAATGCTTCTCATGCCTTCTCCCTTCTCATGAAGCATCAGATCACTCCGCTTTTGAGAAGTCTTCCTTACAACTTCTGCATCAACTCACACCTCCTTTCTAAATTGCACTCTTTTTGAGCCTACAATTAAAATGATGTTCTAAGGTTTGAATATTCTGCTTCCTACTAGGTATTAGTTTATCACATATATCACCATCCTCACTTTCATCTCCATTATAAGTTTTACTATGAGCCAGACACCTGCTCCAAGTATGCAAAAATTTTCATATTTTTAAATGTCACAGCAGTCGCGCACAAGTTATTATTATTAATGCCATTTGCAAACAATGACTTTGGGACACAGAACGTAAACAGTCTTCTCAGGGATATACAGTGATTCATAGAGCTGAGAGAAGCTAAGAACTCAGGCTGTTTCAGAATGGGAGCTCTCTTGACACATGCTATGCTGCCCCATAAACTATGCCCCAATGCTTCCTGTTTTGTCCCGTTGAGCCAGTGTGCGCTTTCTATATTAGCTCAGAGGTTTTGTGGAGTTACAGACTATGTTGCTCAAACTTCTCTCTCTCACCTAGTATTGCTGATTTCTGTGCTTACTCAGAATCTAATAATTATTGCTTGGATAAAAAAAAATCTACAATAAGAGGTAAAAATTTAAACATACACACTTAAAAATACATAAGGTAATTTTTATATTTCATAGTAAAATGTAATTAATAACCTCAATGCATTAATCCACAAAATCAATCCAATTTAATTGATTATCCCTAATCAAAATGGCCATATTGATTTACTCCTGTTAATGGTGCCTTCTTGTTATTATAAGCATCTGCACACACAAAAAAGAGGATTTTTTTTCTTGTTCAAACCAACCTGCTTGTTTAATTTTGACTTCTGTTATACATAAATAGTCCTGAAGTTGTTTCAGGTCCCTACAGATTAGGAGGAAGTCAAATCGATAACAACTACATAATACATAAAGGATGGATGCAAATTTTATTGCAAAGAAATTAATTATTAATTCGTATCTGTTTACTGTAACAAAATTTTTGTTGTCAGCTCTTTCTGGCTTAACAATGCTTGAGTCAAGACTGATAAATTATATATGAAAATATGACTGTTTAAGGGCAAAATGCCGCTAACATAATTATATTTTGTGATGTTTATGAATGTCACATAAGCTTTTGTACACAGAAACTCAGGCACTGTTCCTGCTGCACTCTAGCATAGTGAATGTAGTTAATAGTATAGTATCTAGCAATATTGAATGTTTTATGCCAACAATTAAAGACAATATTTTCCACATTGCAAAGACTTTGTTGAATAGTAAAAAAATGAATATTTTAATGTCAAAGATAATCATTGCCAAAGTTTTTTTTTTAATCCTACATAGCACAAATAACTGAACAATGACAATTCTATTTTAAAGTATATATGTAAAAGGCTTTGTCCCTAGGATACAGCTCTAAGTGGCTCACTATCTAGGTTGAAAATGGTTATGCAGGATTGCATGTCCTATTTTTCCATGCCTGCAGTAAAGATACAATATGGGAATTCAGCTTGGTAATTACTAATACACCACACAGACACAATTACACCCTGTATGCTGCATAAAGGAATCACTTGTGGTCTGCATCCATTACAAAGAGCGGTAGGGGGCCAACATGCAAAACGACAAAATGCTTTACAAGACGGAAGGAGACCAGAGGAGTCGATGTGCACAGATACAAGGACCTTGATTCTTCTAGCAATGATTTAAGCCTCTTTCCATCAATTAGCGTCCTTTGTCTCAGGAGCCTTAGCAGCATTACAGGAACTGAAAATAACAATGCTCAGACCCATACAACCCTTGACCTGTGTTGACATTTCCACACCCTGTTGCTATGTTTGACCTGGCTATTCAGATTACTTAACCAAAGGAAAATGGTGTGTGTGTGTGTATGTGTGTGTGTGTGGCAGGGGGAGGCATTACCACAGCAAAACCAGTCTGTGTACTTGTTTTAAAAAACAGCTTATTCAGAACGCCATTTCTTAAGACAGAAAGCCGTCTTTTTCTAGAGGTGTTATTTTTTGAGGTGGTTTTGATTCCATTTTTAAAATGGAAAAAAAATCTGCTTGGTTGAAGATAACTGGAAGAAATTGATTGAATAGGAACTGTCAGGGGACACATTCCGTCAAGAGTGTCCTGCCACTAAGGGACTGAAACAAAGTGAGTCAGCTGCTCTCCAGCTACAGTGAGTCACAGAAGTAATTTCTTTTCTGCGAAACTTTTAAAGTTCTGAGTTTAATTGCAAGCAGTAAGGAGGGTTTTTTATTATAACAGAGTTTCCTGTTAATTATTACATGATGTACATTATTTTACAACATTTTCCTTTAAGAATCTTTTTTTTTTTTTTAAAAAAAAAAAACCTTACAATTATGAATTTTTAAGACCTTAAAAAAGTTACTTGTGGCAGCTTGTCAGGTTCTGTGAAACAAAGCCTTGTCTTTCAGAAAATGTTTACAATCTATGAAGGGGAAAAAAAGTATCCTGGGGCTAAAATGTTTACTGGCACCTCGAAGTCTGAAGAGAGAGTCCGGCCTGTGGTTTCTGGAGGGCACTTTATCATGGCCTGTGTTCCCAAAGGTTTCTCTGAATGAACAGAACTGGATTACTCAGCCTTCTATTCCACGCCTATTCCTCTCCATTTTCTTTGGCACGACGGAGAGCCAGGCTATTTTTAGTTAAGCAGTTTTCTATTTTTAGACAACTGCCAGTTAGAAGACATTTGTTAGGAAAAAAAAATTTAAACACACACACACACACACACACACACACACACACACACACACACACAGGACGGGACGGAGCCTCTCCCCACATACTGAGAAGCAGCCTTCAACCTGCAACTCCAGGCATTTCAGCTGCTTTCAATCTTGGAAAAATAAAGAAAAATTCAGAGTTCAGGGTTTTAAAAATAAACCTACCCTCTGGCTAACAGACCATAATACAACAAGCTGTTACTATGTGAAGCAGTGGCTATAGAAACAAAGAACATTCTCCAATGATTAAACTGAGAGAAAAAGTTGAAGACCAATTCCATTACAGGAATGTTGCACAAGTATGGAACAATTTTCCAGCCCTTCAGCCAAAGGATCCTAGTTTAGAATTAGGGGGTAGGGACTCCTCTGTCAAGTTAAAACAAGGATGTAGGATACAACGGCAAAGCTGAACTTTTTAATCAAACTTGAGGCAGATACACAACGTAGTTTGCTAACGTAGTCTATGATATTTTTCTGAAATTATAACCACCTGTTTACAGAGAAATTCTATATTTAAAAATTTAACCCAATGGGAAATCAGACCCTGACATATCCACAGCATAGATAAACATAGTCTATAAATACATTTTAGGTCTCTATGTCACTGCGTTTATATATTCAGTTAATAGTTAAATATATATTGAATGTCTGTAAATCATTAGTCTCACTTTTACTTTAAATGGGAATAAATGCCTTGCAGACCTGTTTAGCACATCAACTTATCAGTCTACTTATCATTCAAGGTCACACTTTCATCTAAAATCTACCAAGAGGGGCTGGAAAGATGGTTCAGCCAGCAGTTAAGAGCATAGATTGCTTTTGTAGGGACTCACTTTTGGTTTCCTGCAGCCACATCTGGTGGCTCAGAACTTCCTGGAACTCCAGCTCCAGGGGATCCATCACATGCAAAGATCACCACTCCATAAACACATGATTGGAATAAACAAAAACAAAAACAAAACCCTTTACTCTTTATTCACTCTGACACCTCCTGGGGTGCTCACAGTTGTCATCTCCACCCCCCCCCCTTGGTTAGCTTATTCCATGGGTAGTCATGGTCACTTCAGTTCAGGTCACCAGGCTTTACTGTGGTCACAACTGCATCTCCAGCAGCCAGCAACACGCTTGGCATGTGGACTTCACCTTCTCCGTTATCTGCTGAGTGAAACAGCAAACACTGTGCATGTTTTGTCCACAATAGACTATGAGTTCTGGGGTGGGGACAGTGAACACGTCACAGTCATTTTATTTCCCAGGGCACTTAGCACCACGTCTTACACATTTATTTTCTAGATACTTGGGAAAAAAATAAACAATACATTGACTTTTGTTTAAATTTTTATTTTTATTTTGTGTGTGAAAGGTTAGCTCTTTATACTAAATGTTGTATTATTAGCATAAAATATTATATCTCTTCAAGATAAGAACTTTTTGTTTGCTATCTTTTTTTTTTTTTTTTTTTTAAATTTCCTGAACTTTTTCCTTGGCTTTCAAAGTACAACCAGGTTTTATAACTGAACAGTTTACAACAGGCTCTGACATCTTTTATAACCCATAATCCAAATTACAGGCTGAAGGGAGAAAGTGGAAACAGTACTACCTCAAGGGAGGGGCCTGCAGCTTAGAAGTCATGTTATTGTCTCTAGTCAGACAATGGGTGTGTTATGTTACTACAACAATGTTTTGGGGTGCTGGGGATCAAACCCACTACCTGTCACCTCATCTATGGTAGGTGTATAGTCTAACACTGAACTATATCCCTTTGAAATGAGTTTTAAACTTTTATCTTTAATCTCAATTGGTGGGGCCTTAGAATTTCTACTTCTGAAAATTAAAATTAAAAGATGAAATTTTATAAAAATGTTCCCGAATGCAAAAGTGACCATTCAGCTTCTGTTGCTTTACATGAAATGAACTCAGAACAACCACAGTTAAAGAGAAGCAGTGGTATGGATGTATGTTTTTATTAGGTTGTATCTGATCACCACAATGCCAGCCATCCAAATGGTCAAGAATGCTAACTCACCAACACACTTCTGATTGTCCATAGAATGTTGTGATGATGCATGGCTGTGTATGAGATCAGCAACTGCATTTGGTTCTTGAGTGTTTCGAAGTATATCCAGACAGGAAGACAGAAGATCTGAGCTTTCACTTAATGTCAATGTATATAAGTATGTAAGGTTTCTTCACTTACTGGTCATTGCTGACCTATTTCAGCTCATCTAAAATTTGGTTCTGTTATCCAGGACAATTCACATGAATGACAGAAATGACTGCATTTATCATCATATCATAGATGCTAAATGTAGAATTTACTTAAAAATGTATACATTAGGACAGAGGGTATAGCTCAGTAGGAGAGAACTTTTCTAAAAAAAATCAAGACCTTGGGGTTGGACTCCTATCATCATCACCACACACACACACACACACACACACACACACACACACACACACACACAACAAACAAACAAAAATACCAAAATCCCAAACAAAACAAAAACCAAACCATATATAACAACTTTGAAAAATATTGTATTTCAGAAATTGAAAGGGTAACATGGATTGGTTTTCAGTTAGGGTCATGGTAACCTCAGTTTTTCTCTCCATGAAATGGTCTTCTCGCTATTATAGGCATGGCATTTATTTCTAAATAAAGGGAGATTTGCATGTAACTTTGAAAAATATAGCATATAGTTCAGAAATTGAGGAGTTACCATTATTAACTCATATATCTACTCATTGAAGTAATTTTTTGTGAGAATAAATAAACACTCATTTATAGTTACTGTTTATAGTGCTTCCTCCCTTCGAGCAGTAGGCCCTAAGTAGTCACTGAGTCTATTTACTAAAATATAAAGATAAGAGATTTAATTGATATGAAGAGGCTTTCAGAATCTAATTAACCTCCCAGTTAGTCATTAACTCTATGACCTTTAGAGATAATTGACAGAAAGTTTCTTTTCCTTATTCAGTCCCTCTGAAGTGGTTGAATTTCAAGGTAACATGAAACATGCTGGGAACACCAATGAGATGTAACTGGATAATGTGGCAAGCAGGTGGCTACTGGTAAAATCCAGTGTTTCTGATAACATAGTCTACCCATCTACTCTGTTGTGTCTACATGCACCACTAATGGGATTACAGTTCTTTTTTTTAAACATTTCTTTTTTTATTGATTCTTTTGGAAAATTACAGTTCTTTGATGATTGGGTTTCATTATCTTTTTCAGACTGTCTTAAGGATTCTTATAACCACAAGGACAATGAAAACAACGAGAGAGGGGCTACCTGCCCTCCTGAATCACCCCAATCAATCACATTACACTTCTCCAGCTAGTTTGGACTTGGACCTTGAGAAGCCTCCTCACCTGCTCTAGGAAGCCTCTACCAAATGACTGCTCACAGAGGAAGGGAGCAATGACTAAATGCCCTGCTTACCCTAAGTCTGGCTTCCCTGCTGAGTCATAATGGGCATTTCCAAGGGCACTGCCTGAAAAAGCCAACTCTTTGCTTTCAAGAATTAGTTCTGTTGATTACCAGTTTAGAGAAATATTACTGATACTATGCTAAGATTCTATTTTATAATGTGACCCTAACCAGGAAAAGTACAAAAGAAGAAATTTTGCACAGTTAAATTTTCAAATTCCATTCAGAAGACAGGAAGTGTTCACAAAGATCAGCATCAACTGGAAGCATGTCAAAAATACACAGTCCACTGTCACACCTAGACCCATCCATTGGAATCAACCTTTTAGGAAGCCACTGCCAGTAATGCAAGACTGGGCCAGAAGAAATTTGACCCATTGATCCTTCTTGTTGCATCCAGGTGAAGGCCCTGAAGTTTACTCTCCCCTAGGAATCAAGAGATCTTAGCCTAGAAGCCATTTTGTTTTTCTTGCCAAAGCTGGAAACAGTATTTCTCCTAGCTTTCCTCTATCTTTTAAGTTTTAATGTGTATCTATGTGGGTGTATGTTTTGTGAATAAGTGCACATCTGTGTGAAAGGGCACACGTGCACAATGCACATGTAAAGGCTACAAACACATTCCAGCTGTTGTTTCTCAAGATCCAGCTTGTTTTTGGAACAGGGTTTTACACTGGGATTTGAGTCTGGCTGACGCCAGGGAGCTCCAGGGCTCCTCAGCTGGTTCGACCTCTGCAGTGTGGGCATTTACCCGTATGCTAGGGATTGAATTCAGCTACTTACTCTTACACAGAGAACATTTTACCGACTGGGCCGTCGTCCCACCCCAAATTTTGTTTTCTGATGGAACAACAGCTTTCACTCATCTCTAGTTCACACCAAGAAGTCACTTTTAATCATCAGGGCAGATCAAACTTAACAACACCTTCACAAACTTCATTTATACCAGAGTGACCATCAATAAGTTGATGCATATTGAATGTCTATGGTGTGTTAGTACATGGCCCTCAGTCATCAGAAAACTAGTTGTAATTTAAAAAACAAACAAACAAAAAAACCCAAAAAACAAAAACTCTCCAGTAATACAATCCATATATTAAATTAACAAACATTTCCATTACGAGAATAGCCATTGTCTTTTATTCTGATTTTAGGCAGACTAAGAATTATTCCAAAAATCTTCACTTTTGATTGGGTAACAAACCTGAGGAAAATGTTCTACCTTTCGATATTTGATTTGGTACTTTTACAATTCAAGTAAGGCAACATTATTTGCCTATTATCAACAGCTAGCATACCCTCCTTGGTTCAAATATGCTGCAACCATCAGGTCCTACATGCTACAAAATATGTGAATATCACCAAAAATGGGTGATTCTGATCTAGGCTAAGTGTCGCACTCCCCTTTGGCTTCTAGGTATTAAGAGAAAAAAGAAGCTATGAGGACTTTGGTTTTCTATAGTTCAAGGAAGTTCAGTTGAAAAGGTAACTGTGACAAAATGGTACTGACTAATACTGATGAAGGAGTTAGTGCTGACAAAAGGCGGCTCGGTCCTTTCTGCTCTGCCTATTCCTGATTCTCTGGTGGCTCTGTTGGTCTCCATGCTGTAAAGCCACCAGGGCTGGGAAGCAAGAGAGCAGAGAAGACTCAGTTTTACTTCCTTATGCATATAATTTAAGCAATCCAACATGCACACTTTTGTTCAGCAATTATTTTCTTAATAAATGAGATGCAAAGCAGATTTTTATGTTTATAAAACATATGCAAATGAAATAAAAGCACTATTTTAGAAAAATGGCTTTTCAAATGTGATGTATAAGAACAGTTGTAGTCAGCCGGGTGGTAGTGGTGCATGCTTTTAATCCTAGAGCTTGGGAGGCAGAGACAGGTGGATCTCTATCAGTTCAAGGCCAGTCTGGTCTACAGAGTGAGTTTTGGGACAGCCAAGGCTATACAGAGAAACCCTGTCTCAAAAAACCAACCAACCAACCAGCCAGCCAAAAAACAAACAAAGAAAAACCATTGTGTTATAGTTATGAGAAATATGAATACACTGGAACTGTAGTTTCTTATTAGGACACACACAAATATAGTTTGCAGGTCTTAGTAAAGTTTTTAAAGATATACACACAAAAATGAAATATAAAAAAACTCTTACAAAATTCAGTTCATTTCTTTGTCCTGGGAAAGCTCAACTTTAAATATTTATGGGAGAGGCTAACATTTTGTTAATAATTTAGATAATCTATTGAAAACGTCTATACTTGTTTTAACATACAGCAGCAGAGGCTTCCTGAATCATTAGCCGCATGAACTATTTCAATTATGTTTCATGGTAAATCTATGAAATATTTGTAATGCAAATAAAGGACAATATTTCTTTATATCTCTTCATAAAGAGGATTTTTCAATGGAAATTACTAATTACAAAGTTAAGCAGCGGTTCAATGTTACATCAAGAAAATTAAAAATGGTAACATAAAAGATCTACCACCTCCCAATTAACAAGCTTCAAGTTAAAAACAAAACATAACCCCACACCACAACCCTATCCACATGGTCAGTGCTCCCCTATGGCCTAGACCACTCAGGCTTATCAGTGAGGTTACTGGTTGACTGTGGTTACTGGCCTGAGGTACAATGTGTGTCTAGTTTTACCAACTATTGAGTTTCAAACTGATGTCTTTTGTAGAAGAACATTTGCACTCTGGCTTCTAAAATTATAGTACTGGAACTCTACAGCACAGCCACTTCTGAAATGTACCCCTCACACTTTCATATTGAAGAATAAAATGATGATGAATTGAAGAATCCATCTTGGTGTTTGAGGGTAGAGTTAGGTAAAACACTCTCTCTTCACATTTCAGTACACACCAGTGTGGTCTCACTGAACTTTTGTGATAACCAATGGGTCAGGATCTCCTCTGCGCAGTAGCCACTAGCCCACACATGGCCACAGAGCACTTGAAATGTGGCTACTGCTATTGATGAAATGAATCATAAATTTTACTGAGTTTTGTTTCACTTAATGTGAAGAGCCCCACGTGGCTAATGGTTGATATAGCAAGGTGACAGAGCTAGACAGTGATTTTAAACAAACTTAGAAATGTATGAGAACTGTATTTATATTATTCCTCTTTTCCTTTCCACCCTCAACTCATCTTATATCACTCCCCCTTATAAAATGTATGGCATCTTATTGAAGGAAAAGAATATGCATACATGTATGAATAAATACATAAATACAGCCTACTGAGCTCATCTAGTGTTGCCTGTATGTATATGTTTTTTAGAGCTGACCATTTCATATTGGATAACACACTTGAGGGGTCATTTTTGGGGAAGACTGGTTCTCCCTCTCTCAAAAGTCATTAATTGCCTATAGTTTTTCATCTATGGCTGGAGCCTTGTGAGATTTCCCCCATCCATATTGACATATCAGTCACTCACACTCTTCAGGTCTTATTTTAAGCGACTATAGTAATGAGATTTCATGGGTTCAGCTTCCCTGTCACACATAGAGGACACAAGCTCGTTGTAGATATCTCAGTCTTCTGACTCTACCCATCTTCCTCTTCTGTGATGTTTCTTGAGCTTTAGGTGTAGGGGTTGTGTTGTAGATGTTATTTATTGGGGCTTGGTACCCTATGGCCAGTTAGTTGTTCCCTGCATGATGACTAATTGTGAATTTCTATAATGGTCTCTGTCATAAACTACTTCACTGGGATATGAAAATAATGTTTTTATTCTTTAAATAAGTAATACTATTCTCTGGCAATAACTTGATATTGTGTGTTTATTTCCTGTCTGCTTATTCCACTAAATGCATTCTGAGGATCTATTACTCTTCAGACTTTAGGATAAATGCTGGTGCTGATGCTGCATAGCCAGTCCCAGCCCCCCAGGAGTTTCAAATCTAGTGTGTTACCATTAGGGAGGTAATCATGTCAATAACTCTGAGGTGGAAGAAAGAGCATAAGAAGCCTAGGATACAGGGACTGTATTCAGTACAAGGCTGACTTCCTCAGGACTCATGATTCAGGACTTTACTTGAAGTAAAGACAAGTCAAAGTCAGAGACCTAGAACCAAAACACAAAGAGAAAGCAAATGGAGTGTGGAGAGGCTGTGTGTGGGGTGAATACAAGTTGTGTGTCTACCGCACAGAATGGGAAGTGTAGGGCAAGGTCAACTGGGTGACAAGCAAAGGCAGATGGGAAATGGCTGGGTCACATGACTCTGAGCCACTTTAAGAAGCAGGAGTCCTCAAGCTGCTCTGGTTATATTTGCACTCCAGGCATTCCATGGCATGTAGCACGTAGCAAGAATTTGACAAATCTTTGTTTGGTGAATGATTGAAGGAACGGTAGTCCAGAAACTACCAAACAAGACAGTGAACGTGTTTTTCTGCTAAGTGCTGTGTGTAATATAAGCCTGTGGTAGATGCAAAGTTTATAAATCTATATTTTATAATTATGAATTATACTGCTTTAGCTATATTAGAGAGTCAAGTGAACAGGTAGTTTTATATTTTATACACAATCTTAAATTTTGTAATACTGATCTGTAAAGAGGTCCAATTCTACCTTTTGTTGTACTTATTTCCAACAAAAATTGTACTCACCAATCTCTACCCAGTTCTGCAAGAGCAGTTAGACTGTGCACAACCTTGCAGCAGTACGGTGAGGCAACAAAGGTTAAAAGCTATTTTAAGGCCTTGGAGGTCCTAATTTAGGCCCTGGCTGTTACCGCACTTACTCCGTGAAGAAACATTTTAATGCAACAATGGCTGCTAGGTGTCTTTAAATCCAAGCAGGACTCAGGTGACAGAAAGAAAATTTTATGCAAATTCTCCTCCCTCTGTCTGTCAACTGTCTGTCTGTCTGTCTGTCTGTCTGTCTGTCTCTCTCTCTCTCTCTCACTCACTCACACAGAGGTGGGAGACTCATTGATCAGTCTTGCTTCTAAAAATAAAAGCCAGTATCTTCTACTGAGACAGCTGTGATGCTACAGTTCCTTCTATAATAGGTGCTATATTCATCTCTGTATTTCCCAGGAAGCAGCGAAAGACCTTGGGTTTTGGTCCTGTTTATACAGAATGGCTGGAATTCTGGCTCAGACTGGATGACCATTCCACAGAACAAGAGAGTGGCGAGAGGCTCCTTGTTGGCCAGGTTCTAAGTTCCCTCACACTTGGGCTATAAAGCATAAACATATACACATAAGTTTAGCAGATGTGAAATAGACATAGCAGTTACTATTAGTCCAGGACCCCGTTATTCCAAGGATCACTTGCAGTATTCCTGAGAACACACATGCTATCGTGTAGTGCTGGTGAACTGTGAGTGTACACTTGGCTTTTAGCAGTTGAGGTGGCATTTATGGGGCACTGCTCCTTTCCCTTCCAATTGGTCCCAAGCTGGTTCTGTATATAGATTTTACATCTTTAATAAGAATGCCTGCCTGCATCTGTTCAGAATGCAGGCATCCCCTTCCCAGGCACTAGTCCTATAGGATCTGCATTCTTCAGGCCATCCTCAGGTATTTAACAAACACTTCTTGAGGAATACAGCCCAAGAGAAACTCCAGAGTTTCTTCCATTAGGGGACCAGTAATGACAGGCAGTTCTTCACACTACCTGAGTTTCAGAGCCTTGTAAGCTAGCACTTGGGCAAATATTTAATTTTGTCTTACAGAGCCAAAATAAAATGGACTTTCTTCAAAGGAAGTATTTTAATTACAATAGCTGTTTTTGTTTCCTTTTTAAACAATGGATTACAATTTTTAACACATTTACTAAATCTGGCATATTTATATAGTGTATCTAAACAGATATTCAAGCTGCATTATGATACAATGGGGGAAAAACTATTTCAGTCTATCTGTTAAGCCTTTGTGTGTCTCTGTACCATTGTAACAGTAGTGCTAATTATCAAGCAAAGACATAGTAATTACACAGAGCTTTTTGCTAAAAGGAGAAATCTCTTTTCAACACCCACGCATTGTACACTTTTCTGTGACCCTGTAACACTGCTCTGGCATGGCCCAGGAATCTGCACTTTAGTCTCTATGTTAGATACCACACTGTTCTCTCTCTCCTCAACCTTTCCTTTTTGTGAGTAAACTGTTTGTAGAGGGCTAAGGGAGAGAGGCAATGGTCCAAATGGGAAACATAAAACTAATGACCCTTCATGGAACATATTATGCTCCTCATTAAACTCACCCAGTTGAATGTATTCCATCAAATTAAAATAAATAGGATTAAAATTTTTACCCAGGAGTAGTAAACTATCTTCACTTTAAACTTTATGTTAGACCTATTCTAAAAGTGAATTCTTCCAACTGCAGATTTAGTTTCTACTATAATTGCTGCACTACTACAAAGGTTTAAAACCTGGTATATCTAATTATTTGAGGGAACATGTTATATACACTTTCCACCTGAATCTCTTATCTCGAGTGTTCTGATTTAAATTCTGCACATTGTTAAAGGTGGTACATATGACAGTGCTAAAAAACTTTATCAGTTAGAGACCCTGCCAACTGTTATTTCTAAAGTGCAGGAAGGCCAAATGATGAAGCATGAATGTTACTGAGATAACCCATCAGGACACACTTATAATGTGTTAGATTTACATGTTATATATACCCCCAATACTGGGCCACTCTTGATTTTGATTTTTCCAGAGAGTTAAAAGCCTAGAGCAATTCAGAGCTTTAATATGTATATATTACACACAAGATAATGAAATTAGAGCTTTACTGTGGTCTTGAATGATTCCTTCTAAAAATTATACTGTCACAAATGATTTTCAAATTATTTGTGCAGTACTGGAATGGAGACCCAGAGTCTCCCATACTCATGAGAAGCTCTACCACTGAGTTGCAATCCTCAAACCCCCTTCATTTTTTACATGAGAAACCTTCAGCTGGAGAGTCAACCTGCCACATAGCATGATATTACAAATCTCAGACTCCACCCAGTGTTCATGTCACAGCCTTTAAAGAATTCCAATTCTCTGAGGTCCATCCATACAACACTATGAAATATTATATGGAGTGCCAAATTGCAAGTCACCTTCAAGTCATATAGCACACTCCTCAACAAAACTCAGCATATGGATTTTCTAGATTATAAACTCATTAAAGCACAATTTAAAAGTCAACATATTTTTCTAATCCATCCAGTAAAGTTCTATTGCTTCACATCACATGAAGGGCTGTTTAGTCCAAGGATATCAAGTCCAATGTCAGATTTTAATTCAGTTTGCTATCATGGAATATATCTTATTACAGCTGTAGTATAAGACAGGGTTTTGAGTATAAAGTTCACATATACAAAAGCCCTTGGAGCCTTACAACTAACTAGCTCTTTTATGCTTAGTCTTCATTTTCAAGTTTAAATATAGGTGTGAAAAGAAATATTCTAAAGGCAGGCAAATTTTATTACTAATCTTAAAATTGAGGATCCAGGCAAGTGCATGGCTCAAATCACTAGGCAATGAAAAGCATAAATGACATAGAGTATCTTCACCACATATCAAACACGGTTCACTGATTTTTTTCCCAAAAAAATTGTGTTTGGTCTTATTAGACAAATTTACAAAGTGAAAATTTAAAAGCAACAAATTCAATGCTTTTGAAAACTGCAAATAAAAGCAAAGAAATCAAAATTAGTCTTAAATAATTAATTATTAGAGATGGGTGTAACAAAAAGAAGGGGATGTGGGAGGCTTATTCATTGGATGAGAACTGAGGCTGGACTTCCATGTTTTCTTTTGTTTTGAGACAGAGTTTCTCTCTATAGCCTGGCTGTCCTGGAATTCTCTGTAGACCAGGCTAGCCTCAAACTCACAGAGAACTTCTTGTCTCTCTCTCCCAAGGGCTGGGATGAAGGGCATGTGCCACCACCATGTGGCCAGTGCTGGACTTTTTGGCCAGCAGTCTATCAAACACTGAGAACGGCTTGTACTCTGGCAAAGCAACTATGGAGGCCATGCTTCTGAAGCATTTATTTCCATTCAGTTCTGAGAAAGCAGATACAAACCAGGAAACCAGGAACAGACAAGAGATGCAAAACCATCAGGCAGATAGGAACAATTCTACCTTTTTAGTTGAGGAGTCAGTCATTGCTCAGAAGGTAACAACATTTAAACAGGGTATGTGTTGAAAATATTTTAGAAGTTTCACCAAAATCATACGGCACCTTACAGATTTTAGCATTTTCCATGGACTTACTATTTCTGTTGTATGCAAACAGTGTTTTAGATCGGACCTGGACGCAATACTGAGCCAATACTTATAAATACCTCTTCAGTTGACTTCCGACTTCAGTACATCGACAGTTCCCACTGCTGCCATGATGTTATTTTGAGAAAAAACAACAACAACATTGAGGGGGCAGGAGGTATTTTCAAGACAGAGTTTCTCTGTGTAAAGTCCTGGTAGTTCTGGAACTTGCTTTGTAGATCAGTCTGGCCCCCAACTCAGAGATCCACCTGCCTCTGTCTCTCCAGAGCTTAGATTAAAGGTGTGTGCCACCACACCTGGTGAAAAATAACACTTTTATAATAGTTGTTTTGACTTTCCCAGTGAGATTGCCTTAGAAAGAGTGAGTTAGAAAGAAGTGATACATGTGAAAGACTAGAATGAATTCACTTGGAAAAAAAATTGATTCTGTAGGGAAACTATGCTATACTTAAAATAAATTTTAAATAGATAAGAGTTTTCCATTTGGATGACGTATCACCTGACCACAGCCCCCAACTCTGATGTCCTAATACACTCATGAGAGCAGCAGCCACTGCGTTGACCCTGGAACTGGATTTCTAGATCCTTACATGGCTCATTGATTTGCCACTTTAACTTTCATTTTGGGAGGAGTAACCAGGGTGGTACAGTGGAATCTGGGGTAAAAATCCTGAAAAGATGTACAGGAGCAGGAACATGGGAAAAGAAGGCACTGGGCAAGGCCCGCACCACGAGGCTCTACCGCAGCCCAGGCTCACAGCTGGCGTGCTCACCTCCACGATGTCAGAGTTCGTCCGGCTCTCGTGAGGCTCATTGTACTCCGTGTACTTGAGCAGTACCTTGTCCATGTCGGTGCTGGCGTACTGGAACAGCTTGTTGGTACTGTTGAAGATGATCAGTGCAATCTCACAGTCACACAGCACGCTCAGCTCGTAAGCCTTCTTCATCAACCCAAATTTCCTCTTCGTAAATGTCACCTGGAAAAAGAAAGTATCTTTAAAGATAAAAGCCTTATGCGTGTGTTTTGTATGTTTTCACACTACTTTTTTTTTTTCCCCTTTGCAAAACAAGGGTGTAGAGTTGCTAGAACCTTGGGCACAAACACATTTCAAAGACAAAGCAAATAATCTGAAAGTGATTTCTGCCTAGAATTTGAAAATGTGTGATTTCTAGCTAGTGGTAGAATGGGAAACTTGAAGGTAAAGGATTTAATTCGGGAGACTTAAATGAAGGTGGTGGAAGAAACAATTGTGTTTCTTTGAATATTGCAAGATTATAACTTCAGTGTGGTTAACAATTTTCCCAACTGTAAATCTAGAGGTTGATTTGTTTTGTAATCATTTGAAGACTGGGTGTGACACTATAAACCTGATAGTTTAGATTTGTGTTAAAACAGCACACACATAAAATTGTTCAGTCTTGTGCCACTTAATTGGAAACACTTGGGGGCTTGTGGGTGTAACTCTCGGGCAGTGGGCTCTACTCTCCAGAATCTAAGCTGTGCACGCACTGGGAAGTTCTGCTAGGATTTGAGTATCCCTCTTCTGTTTCCTTTTTTCTTCTCTCAAGTCAGTAACTTTAACTGTGACCTTTTCTTCTTCTAGTCTAATCTATGACCAAGTCCCAGAATTCCTTCCCTACAATTATTTGTCAAGTTCACACTTGTCTATTTCCCATCCGGCCCCATCATTCATATCCTTATCACGTCACCATGGACAGCCTAGCGGCTTGCTGGCCTGGTGACCTCCCTGCCTGGAATCCCTGCCTCCTTGGTTCATCTCATTCGGCAAAACTTCACCCCACACTCCTTTCCCTCACAAACTATCTCCAACAGCTCTTGTTTCCAGTTGCCAGGCTTTTTGCTCGCCAGTCCCACCAGATGTCAGTGCAAACATTTCACTCTTGCTGTATCAGTGTTCTTCAAACTTCATCTTGTCCTGCCGGCCGACCCACCCGAAGGCATGACCATCACTAATTACAAACCCATACACGGTCCAGTGTTTCCAAGCAAGTAAGTTGCATATCATTTCCAGAAAAGACTTCCAAGGGATGGCCTATGGCTTGATTGGGTAGTAGGCAGGCTGGGGTAACAAAGGCTGAGGACCCTTTAAATGACAACCTGCTTCCCAGTCCCATGGCTGACAGAGCCATATGCTCCTTTGCTTTTTTTTGTTTTTAATTTTTATTTGAGAAGCACATATAATTTTTTGGAACTAGGGTTTTGAGGGTCATACTTTGGGGGTCTCTGACAGTTTATTTAGCTTTTTCCCCCTTTAAATGCAATGGGTCTTGCACACGTCAGCTTACTTTTGATTGCCATTTATTTGTAATTCCTAAATCTACATTCCCATTACTTTCCCCCCTTTGGCTCCAGATAAGTAATGAATGTTCCCCCCATTCAAAGCATGCCTGGACTATCAAAATCTCTAAAGTCCAGCTTTCAGGATTCACTCTAGCATCTCTCTCATCCATATTGCCCATCTCATCATAAGCACAGGCTCTCTACAACTGAGATCTAAGAAAACACATGTCTTGGTGACATGAGGATCCTCTAAACTGAAGCTGGTTGAGAATGTTGCTCTGCCTGATGAGAGGACCATGCTAAACTATCTGTGTGGGCTGATTATCCTTTGGAATATCAAGCACTTTTACCACAGCCCACACAAAGCAGCCAATCTCTATGCAGATGTTATTTGTTATTTGCATTTAACTTGGGCAGTTTTGCTCCACAGTAACTCTCAATGCCTTACCATTTATCTCTTTGTTTACTGTTTTTCTAAAGTGGTTCTGATAGAATAACCTAGTATTCTATTTTCATATCTGATTATCATATTGCTTTAGGAAATTTTACTCTGGTTCATTTGAATGAGTTATGGCTGACACTAAAGATGGGCAGGAGACTTTCCTATTGGAATTGATAAGTATAATCAATAATTATAGTGAGCTATTAAAATATATTTTACAGTTGTTTGAGATGCAATTTGAGACATAAATCTAACTGCATATTTCTGTTTTCTTCAGTGAAATAGGCTAAAATGTATTAAATATAGAAGCATTGGTGCCAAGTAGTTTCACATATATGGAACTACTTTTAATCAGACTTCATGACTATGTAGTGCAGGTAGAAGGTCTCAACACAGAATGGTTTCTGCTGTACTCAATTCTCAGAATTTGGCACATTATAACAGTCATCACCAAAGTATATTTAGGACAGAAATTCACCAAAACCACTATTTGTGTTTACTCTTAGATACTTCTCAACTTTTGTGTAACCAAATAAGTTGCTGGGTAATGCACACTTATTTAATAATACCTGTCAAAAAAGTCAGTGCATATAGCTTCTTTTCGTTAAAACTGCAATCTGCAATGATGACTGTATTAAAGCAGTTAAGAAAACGTCTTCAAAATCTACTCTTAGTTGCTCTAAATTTATTTCTGTATTATGTTCATATTCTTCTTGCATACTCAAAATGTATTTTATAATGCTTTTTTCCCATTGTTCATAGTTAGATAAAATTGTTTTTTTTTTTTTTAGAATTAAGCTTTCCAAAGAGATCTGGGATATTACTCTTCATTTAAAATATGCCACTCAATGACAAAGATTGCAATTCAGAGCTTTTATACTTAAATATAATAATGTATTGTAATGATTACATTTTTCATAACCTGACAATAGTTTGTAATGGGGACAAGTCCAGATTTCTATTTCAATAGCATATTTTGACCTAAGGTGATACAGAAAGTGGATTTACAGCAGTTAAGTAAAGATGCTCTTTCCAAGTGTTTACATCAATTGGGATACATCAAGAGAAGAATAAAGCCAATATTATTTAAGTGGGCACTGTAATTCAACATCTAGTTTTCAGAATTACAGAGATTTAATAAATACATTTGCATGACAAGAAGAAATACACTGTAAGCATTGAAAATTTTATTTTCCCATTGAATCTTTCCATAGCCCCACATGTAATGATCAGGATGTATGAAGATATTTCAATATCAGATTTTATAGTAACCCTAAGTTTTAAGTCCTAGCATATGCACAGATATCACATATTTTATGCCAATCTTATTAAAGAGAGATGAGAAATTGAAATTGGAATCTGAAATTGAAAAGTCATATTTGTTGAAGGCAGCTCTATATTGTCCAATCATGAAGAAATTATGAAAATCTTTCAGAGACAGTTTTTACTAAAGACTTTTCTACATGTCCAATGTCATGAGGTGCAATAACTATTGAGCATTATTTAGCTCTCTCCATGTTACACATTTGTGCTGGATGTTGGAATTTGTATTACATACAACAGTACTTCTTTAGTTCCTGTCATTTCCATGACTGGAGGAGAGAATCACCAAATGCTTCAGTGTTTAAAGGACTTTTTTTCTCTCAAGAACAAAATACATTATTTGACCAAAAATTTCTATTTCTTAGCACGTCTACTGAGTTGCAGAGGTATTATTATCTAGTCGTTTTAATTTAGCTTTTGTTTTCAGACCAAATTTCTCTAGACTGAAAAAGAAAACTGACAGATACTAAACCCGTTGAAAGTTTACTCTCCTGGAATTATTTCTTACACTGCAGTTGGTCAAAAGTGTTTGTGGTGCCGTGACCTCTCCCGTTCCTTCTGGCCACTGGTAGCCTCCCACCACACTGGAAAGCTTAGTTGGAATCACAACATCTAAGCTGTTTTCACTGCCATATTCAGTTAAAAATCTTTCCTTCCTCATTTTAGTTTTCCAGTATTAACTGATTTATTAACTGCCTGATGAGACATGGTCTCTTCATGTTGGCACTGGCCTCTCTTATTTCAGCCTCCCAGTTGTTGGGTTTACAGGTATGTACTATTATGTACTGGTTCCCCCAATAACTTGTACAAGCCTTTGTTTTCAAAAGTATTCTAATACCACAGAGTTGATGGCTTTTGAGTTTGTCTTTCTCACTGGCTTTTAGTTCCCAAGATCCCAGAGCAGCCTTCATACAACTAACTTGTCTGTACAGAATGGCTAGTTGGTGAATTGTAGATTACAGAACAGAGATACTCTATTTTAAATTCCATTGGCTGCCTCAGTATAATTTTCTGTTAAAAGCAGATACTTTCTTTACTTGCCTTTTGGCAATTTAATTTACTGTCACGAATCTCGAGAGAAAGCAATTATGCTATTCTGAAATTTATACTATGATAAGCAGAGAATGTCCATAACAGAATGCATATGTATAGATTCCCTAGACTTCAAGAAAAGTTCAGTGCAAAATGTTTTTGAGTCTGTCCCTAGATGATGTATCACAAAGGGTAAAAAAGTGTGAAGACAGATGTTGATTTTTATGGTCATAGACATAGAGGGGGGAAAAAGCAGGACTGAAGGATGGGGGGAGATGCCTCAGTCTATAAACTCATCACTGTGCAAACCTAAGGACCTAAGTGTTGGTCCCCAGCACCCACAGAAAGGCAGATGTGGTGCTTATTTGTGACTAGGGGCTAGGAGCCTGGGGGTGGAGCTTACTGGCCAGACAGCCTAACCAATCAGTGAATTGCAGGTTGAGTGAGAGACCTGGTCTTAAGAAAGTGAGGTAGAGGGGGGCTGAGGAAGACATCGAGAACAGACTTAGAGCCTCCCCATGCATGACCACATGCACCCACATGCACACACACACATGTACACACAAACATGCATTTCTTTCTACCTCATACACAGAGGAGGCTCAAGGGCTTCGGGTGACTACGTTTGTCAAGCAAGCATTCTTTGCACTATCTGATGAGTTCTGACTTTTAATAAATATGTATTTGTGCTTTTGAGAATGGCTGATCAACTGAAGAATTATATTGAAAAGATAAATGAATTAACCAACCCTAAGTGTGAAGGAGTCTCTGAAAAAGCGCTGTGGAATCCAGTCATTCTAGTCCCAGGAAACATGTTTAACAAGTGTTTAGTGAAAGTGGAAGGTATGCTCATTAGATCTGCATGTACCATCAATGCAGAGAGCGGAGCTAACACTCTGGTACCGGAGTCAAAAGCTTCTACAGACTTCAACAAGCTGAGTCATAAATGAGCTGAATCAAATGAATCAAACAGGTGATTGTGAAATTTTCATTCATAGCTTTTTTTTTTTTTTAAATCTCTTTTTGAAAAACATGGTAGATGGTTTTGGGAAAAGGATCTAAGTTTATAACATCTCCCAGTGGGAATAAATTATCTTTACTGATCTGTTAGAGTGATCTTTAGTGACTATCATGTGCTATAAGCTGGACTCTAAGAAGATGTTGACTAAGTCAGGCCACTGATAGAATGTTGAAGAGGTTGATGCAGGGTCTGCAACTAATTCTGGAGGAAAAGCCATTGAAGACACTTGCTACTATTCCATATACCAAGAAGTAAAACATCACTGTGATTCTGTGGTTAGGGACCATCTGCTTATGTTACCTCTATTCGCCTGTGTTTACCTTAGAGTATCTCAACTGCTTCATGCTTTCCTTGAAAGTTGGAGCCATGTAATTTAAAGTACAAAAATAATAATTGACTAGTATTTATTGGATGAATGGCTGGATCAGTGGAGAAACTGTACATGTTTTCAGTACAAAATGGAGGTTTCAAAATAAACTCTCATCTACGCTCAGAGTAAATGAAAAGGAAGCTTACCACCAGCAGGGGACATGTTTACATAGTTCTTTTATGTTTTTGTCATTTTAACTTACAGTGAAAATATACATGCCCTGAAATTGAGCCAAAGAAAAAAAGTGAATGGCATCATATTCTGTTTGAGTTTGTTGGTGAAATCAGAGCATACTCTATAACATATAATTATTTTAGACAAGAACACTGGATTTGGTGAGTTTTTTATGATGGTCAAAGGCTTTCTGCTGAGCTGTTTAACAATATTTAATAGTGTCACCTGTAGGCCGTAGTTGGCAGTTTGTCATCTCCCTTTCTCAGGTGGATACTATACACAGAGGTAAGTGGTCTTATGTAAAGTTATACAACTAGTCCCTAGATGTACTAGAAGTAATACCTTTTCTATACATGATACATGTTTCTCTAGTCAGCATGCTTTTTGTCTTCTAGACAGAAGCTCCTCATGGCTTAGACCCAGCCCAGTGTTAGCTGAGCATGGAAATACACCACTTTTTATTTTCTTTAATAAGTATTAGACTTTCTCATGAGAACAGAACTCTAGTGAAGAGCATTAATTCATATAAAGGTAGCTTCCTAGGTTAAAATAAATAAAATAATACTACTAATACTAAATTGAGAACTAGTGGTTTCTGGTTCCACCAATAAACCAGAGATGCTTTTGTGTGGTTCTGTAGTCATGGCTGCCCTTTAGACACTCAAGCCATTATTCCCACGAAAGCTGGTGAGAACCACATACAAGCATGAGTAGGCGCACACTATTTCTATATTTATAGATGTTTCAGTTTCCCAAAATGGGAAGTTCTTTTGCTGGCAGCAAATACATGTCTGCTCACAGCTAGAATAAAAATAATGGAACTCCGATTACCACATAGACATTGCTACACAGGCAGTTTAAATACCAAGTTTTAAAGCCAGAGGACGGGTCCCATGCAGTTTCTTCCATGTCTGGGAAATTAGCGTGGCATACTGTGTAATGGAAAGTGTATTTCGTCATCTCTTCCCTTCCATACACATGTCCCACATCCCTTTACTTTCCTAGCCATCTCCAAAGAGCTGAGCTCTGTACTAACAAAGGGAATCCTTGGGCCTTACTGGAAAGAATTCCGAAGGAATAAAAGAGATGAAACTTGGCAAACAATAGCTACCACCCACCCCCACCCCCGAGAACATCAGATGCACAGACCTTGAAGTTTAAGACTATCTCAAAGGGATGCAATGTTAACTTTGTGTAGACTCTGAAGTCACAGTGCTTGAGACCCAATCCTAATGATCGTTTTGTATTCAATAAATGAAGTCATCCTTAACCCATCCACCCTCCTTCTCACCACCCTCCTGCTCTCCTTTCTTCTCCCAGGCTTTTTTCTCTCTTTTTTCCTTCCTTCCTTTCTTCCTTCCTTCCTTCCTTCCTTCCTTCCTTCCCTTCATCCCTCCCTCCCTCTCTCCTTGCCTACCCTCCCTCCCCCCTCTCCTCTCTCTCTTTCTTTCTTCTTTTTTCCAGTGCCATCATCAAAAGCAGAGCTTCCTGTAGATGGATAAGCATTCTACTACTAAGCAACTCTACCCTGTAGCCTTATTTTTAATTCATACAGTAATAAAGTAATTGTCGTTTTACTTCAGAATATATTAGAATATACCCAACTAACTCTATTTTCAATGATTTTACATTTTGCCACACCCCAACTCATTAATATAACTTCTTTATATGAAAGTGTTTTAGACCTCACCCATTTCCTCCCCTCTCTGCCACAGAGATAATCTCCACTTGCTTAAGTTGAGGGAGATGAATGAGTGACAGAGGAGTAGCTCATGGAGACGATGTGCTCTGTAATAATCCATGAGCCTCTGGGTTAGGGATGGAGTCAAGAGTCTGTAATGACAATCTCTAATTGAAAAAGGGAAATGGCCTTCTGAATGCTCTATTTTGCCCTCCCTTGCTTCTGTCAGTAAGTAATGGCACAACTGTTCTGAGTATTCCTCTTTCGTTTTATTTTGTTGAATTCAGTCTGTCATTAGAAAGGCTCCGAGCTCTAGGCCTGATGATTACTCTCAGTGGGAGGAAGTAATGCCATTGCAGACTTGTGTTCTAGACAAGCGCTCCTTTATACAATGCCCGGGCCTGCCATCCCAAATGAAAGGCTCTTTAAGGAGTAGTCAGGGCTTCTTTTAAGCAGACTGCTACCATGTGCTTGTAACCCTCCAGCACAACTTGCGATGATGAGACAGCAGTGTGTTCTGTGGCAAAGGAGACCATTGTCCTCCTTAGCCTCCAGCCAACTGAGCTGTTTCAGTGAAATACAGTGGCATTTCCACAGGACACTTAGCAGTGGTCCCTGACTTTCCCAACACAATAAAACCATTAAATTAAGGGGCTCAAAGTATAGAATATAAGACTCTATCAGCCCTTTACCCGAAGTCAACACCCACAACTTCTAAATACAAATGTAAATCTTGTGCATTGGTATTTTGAGGGTGAGTAATAGAGATTAGATCACAAGTAAGAGTGTCTACTGAAGACCATAGGCTTTAAAAGTTGTTTCTGAGGACTTCTGATAGATTTGTTTATGTAATGAAAGGGGAGGCCAGTGTCAATCATTCAGTTTGTCAGGGTTTCAAAGAGTGGCCAATTGCAAAGCACAGTAAAGCTCTACATTTTAAAAGAGACTCCTATCATGTAATTTTAGACATACTCCATGTGCTGTTCGGGTCCGACTGGTTTCTTAGAGCTGATTTTTAAGTAAGTACCACGTTCAGCAGTGGTCACAGGCTGCTGCAGCTCACTTCATCTACTTAAGATACATAATTTGAAGTGGAGAAGAATCGAACAATCCAGATTAATATTTGGGACAGGGTAAAAGCATGTTTACTAGTTCAACACAGCCAAAATGTACATAAGTTAAAGGTCAAAGCCTCCTTCATTGCCTGCTGAGCAAACTCCGGAAGCACATTTGTCTATGCCTTCCTGTTATGACAGGAAGAGAGTAACTTCTTCCTTCCCACAATGGCTTCAGTTTCACCTCCCAACTCCAGTATTTTCTCCCCGAGGGCCTTCCAAATCAATCCTTGAAAGACAGAAGGCGGGAGACTGCCTCAGCTGGAGTTTCCAAACAGTTACATTTGTTGAAATGTTATTTAAATGTTAGTGATTTCTTAAGCTAAACTGTTCCAATTTAAAATTAAAAGTCAAATTTTCAAACATCTAAATTGGTTTCTCTTACTCCCATTAACAGTCTAACATATTTCAAGAGAGGCACAAATACACAGTGCAAATGAGGAATTTTTAATCCTCACTTTAATTATATTACTTATTTTGTTTTTTGCTGTAGCCAATACTTTTGCAAAAAAAATGATAGCTTCCAAATATTTTTCAAAAGTACAATTGGGTTATAAACTTTAGAATAATGCTTTCATTGTAAGTTTGAAAGTATTCCATTTTAAATGAATAAATTATGATGCTAACAGCGTTTTTGTCTGCAAAGGACATGGCTTTTCAAGAGCTTACCAATGTTTATTTAACTCACAGTTCAGAAGAACTTTCTCAGTTTATGTGGTCTATTTGTAATGTTCATATTCCTAGTGTGGTTTCTCAGTAAAAGTACGTCACACTTAGTGTGTGCATGTGTAAAGCAAGCAGTGACTTGAGCAAAGAAAGGGTGTGAGCATGTGTTCACAGACACAAACAGGCCAGGTACTGTCAGCTTTCCACAAAAACCCTTGAAGTCTCTGAGGCACACCGAAGTATTCTTATAACTTCTAAGTCGTTTATCTCTGAATAGAAATTATGTCAGATACACAAATTAGAACGAGACAACAAAACAACCCTAGCATTTGGAGACAGCACTTATTTCTTACATGAAGACCACTTCCCATTTGAGAATTTTAGCCTCTCTTGGATTTTCTACCAAAAAAATATGAGTATGTTGGACAGCAATTGGAATAATTTTATAAAAGATCTGTTTCCTTCATTATTTTAAGATTTATTAGTGAGGCCTGGCAATGGTGGCACATGCCTTTAATCCCAGCACTCGGGAGGCAGAGGCAAGCGGATCTCTGTGAGTTCGAGGCCAGCCTGGGCTACAGAGTGAGTTCCAGGACAGGCACCAAAGCTACACAGGGAAACCCTGTCTCAAAAAACAAAACAAACAAACAAACAAAAAGATTAATTAGTGAAAGAATGAGGCTGTATAGGGGGAATATGCAGTAGATGTTTCCAGTATGAATCAGTGTAGCCTAACATCAGCTCTGAACAATACCTTTCTTAACATAACCATGATGCACCCACATTTCATTTATGCATAGTGACCTGAGCATAATTTTTATATAAGTTCAGGAAAGGTTATAATCTGTTAAAATATGTTATTAAGAAAAAAAGATAAAATAATCATTGTTATGAGGTATGTACAAACTTACTTGTCCTGAGACAGAAAAAAAAAATTAACATTTTTTTTTTCACTGAACCTCCTATTCACAAGCTCTGCAGCAGGGTCAAGATTCCTCAGTGAAGAAGGGTAGTTCAGCTCTACTGTCTCAGCTAACACTGGCAAGTATGAAGATGCTGTTTCTGGCAACGTGGAAGGAAGTGCATTTGACAATGTGACTGCACACCTCAGCTCTCCACGTCAGACTACAGAATCCACCAAGAACTTATTTTGTCAAAGCCATGAATTTGCATTTCTCAACTCTCTCGTTTTCTACATTTGAAGAGTGAATCTCAACAAACTTTATTTAGGTAATTAGATGTAATCTCCAAATTTAGAATTGTAACCAGCCCTTTTTACTCGCTCATATTCTGAATACCGTCTTGAAGGGAAGTTGTACCAAAAATCCCTGTGAAACCTGAGCTAAGTTTTTAAGAACTGAAAACAGTTAAAGGCAGGTTTTGTCTTTTTTGTTTTCTTTTCTTCTTTCCTTTCTTTTTTTTTTGTCACCTAAGGGAATCACAATATTTTTTTATTCTCCAGTTCATTGCAAAACTATGATTTAGCTAAAAACAAACAAAAACAAAACAAAAAAAACTCAACTCCCTATGTACAAACAACCAGAAGTGGTATCTACCCTGAACAGAAGTGTCTGTGGGCCTTCCCTAACCTGCTGCACGCAGCGTGGGTCATGGAAAGAAACAGAAGTTCAAGAAGAAGAGAGGATAGAGAATCTGAAATCCCTGAATTACTTTAATTTGTAACTCCTGACTTATTAAAGGGGAGTGATGCTGATTGTCTTTAATATGGGTTCAAGCTATTGCACTGATAATTATGTGGGATTTTCTTTGCTGGCAACATCCAAAGCGCTAGAGCTGAAGGAAGCAAAAAAAAAAAAAAAAAAAAAAAAAAAAAAAAAAACCCGAGGCATTGAAATATATGTCCAAACTTACTGGTTTAGGCCCCAGATGTGCTATTTGCAAATACTGCCCTCTTGCAGTTATTCTCATATTTAGATGTCTTTTTGTAATAAGTTGCACAAATGTATTGGAATTTACTCATGTTAGCCCGTTCAAAGGAGGAAGGCTGAAAAATTCAATGCAAACATATGAGCAAATAGGTTTAGGCTTACTTAGCATTCTGAGTTTATATTCATTTTTCTTCCTGATGGGACAAATTTCCAATTATATTTTGTTTGTAAAAATGAGTCATATTGAAAAAAAAACTAATTAAAAATCCAATTGTTTCAGGCACCAAATTCAAATTGTGTAACATATGAAAAAGGCCAAGACTATATGGCTGCCTAATCAATGAGGATCAAAGGTTAAAAAAAAAAAGAAAAAAATGAAGATGGAGAGATTGAAATCGTGATTTACCATAAGCTTGAAGGCAGAAGTGATTAAAAATGGTGAAAAGTATTTTAAGGACAATTTGGTCAGTAACACACATTTGAAAGTTGTGTTAGCACACGCACAGGATGACCGCCACCCACCACAGTCCTAAGACCAACTTTGTGTGTGTCTTGTGCGCTCTCCCTTCTGGGCCCACAGACCATACTCTCTGCAGCAACATTGCTCTGGATGAGTCTCTCACAGCTTGTCAGCAAGGGGACTTCTTTGTGTTCCTGCTCTCCTGTTCCATTCCCCTCATGACTTTCTTTTGTGGTGGAGCTCCCTTGCAGTGAAGACCCAGCAACTTTTCTTTCATATGCTACACAGCACAGGAGCTGTTTGGATGGGAATCACAATGACTGTAAGAAACAATGGCTCAAAGAGCATGAATCATAATAGGAGAAGCAAATCTGTGTGTTGATTGAGCACTTACATCCCAGGCACTTCAAATGCATCACTTCATGGCTCAGCACTGGAATGCGGTGGCTACTATTGTTTAATCCTTGCTCTGCTCATTCAGAGGTTAAACAATTTTCTTGAGAGTTTTCCTATTTCAGTGTACTGTAATATTCTATATTATCTATTAAGCTACTGTGACTGGAGAATAATATTACTAAGTGTGGGGCTGGAACTAGAGACAGATTTCTATATGGCTAAAAGTCGGACTCTTGTCGAGTATACCTTATGGGATGCAATATTACATGACTGGAAAAAGACATGAAGTAAAGTCTTGCTCTTAGAGCCCTTAAGTTATAGTAGATGCGTCATGATCATGGAAAGAAATATGTTTTGTTTTGACCACGAGGAGTTTTGAGACTGGATCTTGGGCATTTTCTGCTCTTCACTATAAAATCGTGGCCAGCTATTCAGACCTGAAGAGGCTTCTCTAAGCTGTGCAGGATGTTGTCACACACTGTGGAGTCCTTCATTACTCTAAAGTCACACACCAGGCTCAAGTCCTGTTAACTGTGTTCTGAATCCCCAGCCAAGCTTTGTCCTAATTCAAGCCTTAGAAATTCTGGTTCTTCTAGAATGTTGTAGTTCCCATATTTTGCACCTGCTTGGAGAGGCCATTTCCCAAGCTTGAGTGGTAAATAAAGCATCCCTTGCTGTCCTATCATAGTACTTTAATATTTTCACTCTCAGCCCATAAATGACATTTTTGTTCTATATTTCCACAGTTCATGTCTATTTCAGTCGACCAGAGGTCTACAAACTATGGCCCACTAGACAAATTTACCCTACCTTTGCTTTGTCAGTAAAGCTTTCTTACTGAATACAGACACATATCCACTTAGACATCGTCTAAGGCTGCATTCAAAGCACTAAGGAAGAGCTCCATGGCCGACTCAGAGATGGCATAACTCATCACACAAACAACCAGGTCGCACTTGCTGGCTGTTTATAGAATGCTTTGTTCCTCCCTGGGTAAGATTGTTATTCACTAGTGAATATTTTCTTCTGGGAACTTGTTGGCTTAATAAATAAATAACATCCAGCTATAAAATAGGATTACTAAGGATTAAATGGAATAATTTACATGTCATCCTTGGAAACTAATTGGTAATGACTTTCATCAAGCTGTCTGAATATATCTGTAAGATAAGTTGACAGTTCATAAGTTTGTTGTATGTATCAACTTGCGAAACTTAATGAAGGTTAAGAAATTGGCTTTATAAAATTAATAACTGAAAAAAATGTAAAGATTCTGAATTTTTGTACTTTTTGAATTGTTATCCTTATTAATTATTTTATGTTTCTAAGTTGGATGTGGAGCTTCAGTTGTTTTCTACTTGCTGTAAAAGAGACAATAAAGGCAGAAGTCAGTGTAAACTGCTTTCTGTCTTGAGACAGTTTTATCTTTCTGAGACACAATGTACCAATAAGTTCTGTGGTATTCCAGGGCTCACTTTGGGTTAGCATTTCCTTTCCTGCAGAAGCCCACACTCTTCTGTATGTGGTCAAATACACAAATGCAAAGGCAGAGAGAACTGGGCTCACTGCTTTCAAGAAGAAACAGCAGCGAGCCTCCGTGTGAGGTCCTACTAGGCCACCCCAGTGGAGCAGCTTCAGACACAGCAAAGCTGCTGACATTTTTCTTTTCAACATGTGAACACATAATTTAAAGGGAGCACAGGTTAGGGGTTCCTCCACACGTTTGCTGGTTTTCATTATCAGAAATGACCTACATACTTTATGCCCTTGTCCAAGTGGCTCTTTGGACCACTCTCACAGAAAAGGAGAGGTGAGCAAGACCCCATTGCCATGAGTGACAGCTCTTTAAAGCTGCCAATAGTCATCTTCTATAACCACTGAAATGTAGCTTAAACACAGCAATGTCACGTTTATTAATTTACTTCAACAGTGTCGAATTAAAAGGCCGGTTGTACACACAGACTGAGGAAAATAACACATTGATTCTAAATCCTACAGAAAAAAATGAAGAAACCAATCCTTAATACTTTCTAAAAACAACAAACTAAGCTGAATTTAAATATTTCCCCTTCATAATTCATTATGACTTCTAATAGGTAAGAGTATCCACAAGCATAGATCAATACAACTATATGCAAACATTTAAAATGCACTCTCAAGAGTGCAATGTGACAATTCCTGTATCTCTATAGATGTTTTCTTTCCTTAAAAAGCACAGTAAAAGCCCACACAATTCAACCCCACAATTTTTCTTCTATCTGTATCTTTTAAGAAGATATAGTGAATCTTATGAAGCCAAAAACTAGGCCATATTCTTAATAAACTACAAATGCCAATTCATGTATTTTTTTTTTTTTTACTTTAACCAAAACAGGTTGTAGTCCAAATAAACAAGGTCCCCACAATCAGTGGCATGTGATGTTCAGTATTGCAGCCTTAATTTCAGTGTCAAGCTATAAACAGATACAAAATTGGGGTTTAATTCTAACATGGCTATTGCTTTTTGTCTTGGCCTCCAGCAACAGACAATCTGCATGAAAACATTGATAGATCCCTCATGAATTTTGTATTTTTCATCATTTAATTCAATGTTAAGCTCAAAGAAATTCAAGTCCTGTGGCCTTTAGAAGACATGCTAGTTTAGAAACAAGCCTAATTTTAAAAAACTAGAAAAATCTTCCTAGTCCCGGGAAGCTCACTAGCTTTTTGTGAAGAGCCATCTCAGAGATAACATAATAAATAATGATTTCTATTCATTATAATTTATAAGTGTAAGCAACATTATATTTTAAATTTGAATCTATCCTCGTGTTACAGGAGGAACCTGACAGAAGGTGAGTGTCATTATTTGGGAGTGTGTTGAGCATAATCTGCGCCATAAATGGGCAGTGCAGGGATGGGAGGGTGGGGTCTGGGGCTGGGGGACAGACATATCTCCTCTCCTAGGGCCCAGGAACAGCTTCCACTGTGTGACTGCTTCAGTGGGTATCCAGGTGCACTACAATTCCTCTCAAGGACTGTCACCTAATATTCAACAGTAGGATGTATTCAAACCACCTCGCTACCCTCACAATGCCCAACTCCTCTTCCCAGTTTAAAGGAAAGTCAGAGCGCAGGCGCTCATGATGCACAGGTGCATTAATGAGCATTAGATATATGAAGTCTTCAAAACTGACTGTGTGTCCAGCCAGGCGGTGGTGGCGCACGCTTTTAATCCCAGCACTCGGGAGGGAGAGCCAGGCGGATCTCTAGGAGTTCCAGGCCAGCCTGCCTGGTCTACAGAACAAGATCCAGGACAGGCACCAAAATTGCATGTTAGAAACCCTGTCTCAGGGGAAAAAAAAAAGAAAACTGACTATGTCTTACGGACATTATCACTGGAGCTGTAGAACACAAATGTAGTACTATGTTTATAAAATTCAGAATTTAGAGAAAATATGAGTTAACAGGATGTCATTGTCTATATTGTTCTTTGCAACTAATATCTGGTGTGGATATTTTCTTTGTTGTTATTGTCAGTGGTGTCTGTAAACGTTTGGATTTACTTCAGACTTTCCTTTGTGATGAAGAGAAAGCAAGCAATTTTGCAGAGAGGCTATTTAGGCAATACTACAAACTTTAAAACAGATGACCACAAAAGGCCTCGTTCCCATGAATGTAAGAATATCTTTGTTTGATGATGCGTGCCGTGTAGCAATTCTACGCTTATTAATTCCTAATTATCAAGCTATTCTTGTCATACAAATACAACTTCCACTTAAGTCTCGAGGCGGTGAAAAGCGAACAATCACGAGTCTTTAAACATACTTCTAACAGTTAAAGTGATTTTTCTTTCCCCAACCCTTAAACTGGATGCAAGCTCACAGAGCTTCTGTTGATGGACGTTGACAAGTTCAAGATGCTTTTAGCACTTTGAGAGCTAGGAGAGGCCCAAAGGGCGTTGCCCACTCACCTGCCTGTTACGCTCATCCATAATCCTCGTGATCTGAATCTTTTTTCTCCCCATGGCCCCCGTGTTTCTTTTCTCTCTCGTTCCTGAAATTATGTATTTTTTCCTTCCTTTTCTTTCTCTTTCCTGTCTCCTTCACACAAGTTTCCTTCTTCAGCACGTGCACAGCTCAGTTCCCAATTCCTCGCATTCGTTCCTGCAAAAATGAACAAAAACCGAAAACTTCAACAAGAGTTCCACAGCAAGCCAGTTTCCTAAGAGCTAGCGGGGTCTTCCAACCTCATCAAGGAAGTAAGCTGCATGGGAGCAAAACAACGGGACAAATGAAAATAACTATTTGTTCAAAGCACATGGCACGTACACGCAGGAGCATACACACAGGGGTGGATTGCTTTTATAATTAAAATAAGCTCATAAGTAATTTAAGAAGTCATTGAGATGATAAAAACTGTGTCTTCAAGCACAACACTTGAAATGAACTGTATTTTTTGTAAAGAGCTTCTTAATATTTTTAATGAAATTAGGTGACAATTTTCACCCTTCTGTTATGAAAAATTACCTAAATCAGAGAGTTAATGAACCTTTGTATACCTGTGTACGCTAAGTGGGGCATCTAATTCATTTCTGAATGGCAAACAATCTCGTGTTTTGACAGCAGAGGTGATGGCGTCCCTAGTTATGCAAATAGGATGGACAATTATGAAAGTGCTCTTTGATATATGTAAATGTCAACTAATTTAAGACTAAATCCTTTAATCTTATTCTAAGAAGATCACTGCAAAGAACACAGGAGAAGTAATATGGGATGTTTCATGTTATGTTCAAGCTTCTGGGAAGCCTTTAAACTGTCCATTAAAACAAAACTCAGAAATGATGGTCACTGATAGGAAATAAGTGGTGCAGAAAATTAAGATTATTATCTCATTTGTAACTATATACTTTTTAATAATAGACCACCAGCTCTAAATTTAAATGCTTAAAAGAGACATATCATATCTCCTTAGGGAGTCAGACATAAAATTACAGAAGCTTGATATTATATACCAGAGAGCTCTAGGTCATGAATTAAAATTAAAATAATGATTATCAATTACATGGCAAACCCAAAGAGCACAGAATATTAAAAGTCTATATTTTACTCTGTTTAAAATTATGTCTAAAAATATTTGCACATAATGAAAGTGAGTTGCGATGGAATGGAAGCTAACTAGGAAGTACCCTGCAACGCCTGCTTCATTAGCAAGCAGCGGCTTCAATGACTGTGTCTCCTCTTATGGCGGAGCATACAACCCCTTACACACCGCTCAGAATTTCTCTGTTGACTCTAGTCAGCCTGTGACAGAGGACCTGAAAAATTCCCACATGTATTATGTAACGCTAAGCCACTGTCCTGGCTACTTAATAGATTATTTGGCTCTAGTTCAATGTTCCTGGGACAGAAAAGGCAGTTAGATACTTGGTCTGATCCTCAGCTGCCTTTAGATTTCTTTATTCTTTGTCACCTTGAGTGCATTTTTTTTAAAATATAAGTTTAGGTCATTATCTAACTGCAGAGGCTATTATGATATAATTAGTTCTGGTGGATTAAACACTGCTTAATCACTAAGACTATCCACCCTCCTTTACCCCATATCTCTCTACTATACTGCAGCTCAGTTCAGCCTCTTGGCATACATATGTGAGTAACATCATGATTATGGTGTGCTTATCAAAGATCATGACTCCAGCCACGGTTTTCAATGTTAGTAGCAGTTCTAAAGTTTTGAAAAGTTATACAAACAACACATACTGACTGAGTGAAACACTCACAACCTACAGACACTGCTATAAGACACCAAGATCACACACATGAAAAATTCACAAAGCTCAAATACATCAAGTATTCAGCACTACGAAATAGCCCAGCCATTTAGTCTTAGAAATGGTCTTAAAGACCCACACCTGGGAGCCTTTTCTGCATTTCCTATAGTCTTACCCAAGAAGCAAGCAGCAGTCCAGAATGGTATTTCCCATGTATGTGCAAGTCCCCAAAGAAACAAGAAGGCTTTCTACAACACAGAACAAACAATCCATGGACCTCAGTGTAAAAAGCCCATGGGTGCATCCCCCTTCCCTTCTGTTAACAGAGGCCAGTGCCACTATCGGCTTACAGAACTGTGCCTGCCTGCCTAAGCGCTTACTCACTTTAGGTGGAAGGTCAGGGCAAACAGATTAGAGTGCAGAGGAGAGAGAGAGAGAGAGAGAGAGAGAGAGAGAGAGAGAGATAGATCACTGCTTACAGACCTTGATTCCAGAGACACATAACCACGCAAGAGGGGGAGACCCTCCTGAAGAAGGACTCTCCTTAGAGATAGTGCTCCTGACCACCAAACTCAAAAAATCCCCTTCACATTACCACGTGGCATTTTTCGACTTGGAAGTGAGGTATTCTGCTTAGAAGAAGCCAAGTAACGCTTGTTTGTTTGTTTGTTTGTTTTAATTCTTAAAACACAAGTTTCTGTAAATACATATGTAAATGTATTAGGGTGCTTATATGTGCATAAATACACACATATATAAAATGATTGGTGAAAATGCCATTGAAATTAGTCTCCTTTTTGAAATATGCCAGGTAGTGGAGAGAGATGGAAATTTAAACCTGAATTCAACTTCTGTTTTCTATAAAAAGACAATATTTAATTTAGTATCTGAAATGTTGCTTTCTGAACGTTCATAAAATGCACAATTGTAATAAAGTTCACATGCAGAATAGCAAGACAGCAATGATGTTGCAATTTATGGAAGAAGTTCCCACATTTCAAGGCTATCAATAAAAATTGAATTAGGAAGGTCAGCACCAGAACACAACTTTTTTTTTTAATTTTTATTTTTTTAGTATAACTATTTATTAACCTGATTTTTACACAAAAACTGTACTGTATGATTGTTTCAAGTATTAATTTTCAGGAGGGCTAGAGAAGAAGATTATTATTACCATAGTAACCTGTTTGGCTGTCTCATAGGTATGTGAAAAAAAAAGAATATCAATAATTAAACTACACATAGTAGCGTTTCAGTCACAGTGAGAACTTTCATTATATATAATCAATCACAGGCTTATTCTGGACACTACAGTTTTCACATGAAGGAACCATTCTTGGAAAATGACAGTTACATGTAAACAATCAAAACTTTGAACAAGAAGGAAAGAAAGAGAACACTCTATGGCATTACAGTCTGCACTTTTTCTTCTTTTGCCAACCTAAATAAAAAGGTAAAACCCGTCTGCTTACTAAAAAGGGGAACTTCAGTACGACAGGCTTCTGTTCACTTGGAGTTTGCCATGAGCAGACAGATGAAGGCAACGTGTGGTTTGAGACCCGCGCAGAGAATTTCTTCTGGAAAGCGAAAGATCATTGTCCTACAGGCTCCCTCATTTCCAAACAAGCGGGCTTGATTGACATACACCTCCCCCTCCCTTCCTTCTCCCACTCTTTCTTGCTCTCTTCCTTTCCTCCCTCCTTCCCTTCAGCAAATCCCTCCCAGTAACAGAGAAGAATCTTGACAGAATGGCAGGAAACACGCACAGACTGGGCAGGGAAGGATATGATGTCAGCAACCGCGAACAATAAAAGGTGTAAAGGTGCTTCCTTCCCTAAACTGCTCCACAAGTGTAAAATGGGAACCAAAACTCTCCACTTCCTTCTCTGAGCAGAGCAGGCTGGTGTGCAGCACACCCCACAAGCAGGCCTTGGAGTGGTTCAGATAAAGGACAGCCAGGGAAAGGCAGAGCAGAGGCACAGAGTGTCTAATTTCTGTCTTTTAAACACCCGAGAAAAAGCCATTCCAGTTCTAGGTTAATGTTTTGTTGTGATTACCTTAAGAAATAAATATGAGAAAACAAATAGACCTAAGTTGACATGGGTGAAGCAGCAGCCACATCTCCATTTCCATCTACCATGCCTTACCCAAATTACATTATCTAGTAAATGTTGCCACATACTTTGATTTTACATTTTGAAGCAAATGAAGGTTCCTATGGAAGCAAAGAAACAAAATATACAAATTACAACTTTCGGGAAAGACCTGAATCGTAAATGGCAGTAAAGAAATACTTGTTGGCAATATGCATTGATAATTTATTTAGTCCCACACTGGAAAAGAAAGATTAAGTGGTGAGAAAATAATTCTTGTTACTGAGACTCTCAAGGTACCTTAAAAAAAATTCAATTAGCAATCAAAGTGACTAATACAAACTTTCAGTCTATGGTGAAACTATTTTAATCTCATCACTGCTTACCTCTTTCTAACATGGAAGGCAGTCTACCCTAAAGTTTCTGTAGGAAGAAAGCCACATAGCAACTGGATCTGAGTCATCATCAAATTTCAATCACCTTCCCACAACACTTTGATTTAGAAATTAAACATAACCTTCAGTTATGTGTTTTGACTGTAGAGTGGGACTCCCATGCCACATTAAAACATGTGGGAAGAAATTAATTTTCTACTGCTAAAATTACCTTTGCAAAGCATGTATTTTTTTTCCCAATAAGTACAGTGCAGTCACTTAAACAAAAACAGCCTATGGACAAGGCTAAAACGTTAGAATATATAATGTCAATTTGCAAGGAAACAATTCTGCATTTCTTTTATTCCAATTGGCAAGTGACATTTCTACTGACTTGGATTTGCATCCCCATTAGCAACCTCAAATAAACCTTGTTTTGTAAATCTTCAGGCTGTAAACTAGGCACACTGTATCACAAAAGAAACAGAATTGCTACATAAATGGAAGCCCCAGGGCAGCAAGAGGCAAAAGTGATGCATGCCCTGTCTCTGCAAGCCTGTATTCGTTACCCAGTAAAGTGAGTCAGTGATTCACTCCCATTGCAAGTGGAAGGCTTCGCTCATTACTTGCATTTAGATACATTAAACTTTCTACTTTATGGTTTGTTTGAAAGACATATGAGGCATGCAATTATACTTTGGTTAAAAAGAACTAGCAGAACATACCTATTTTCCCTTAAGAGCTTCAAATGAAATAACCCAATTATTATTCTTAGCAGTGCTTGACTGTGTGATGAGAAGTATTTCTCTGGTCCTGAAAATCACTTCATTTTTCTCTAAGTTTGCCATGTATTTTACAGAAAAGAGTGCAGTTAATTTTAAAGCCGCATAGCCAAAGAGCATCTTCTTGAGAGTATAAAAGGGCTGCTCTTTTTCTCTAGATAAACACCAGTGTGCCAAACATTCATTTCCTTGATCAAGTTTAGCATCAATATGATGAACTCTGAATCATCTTCGAGTGTCAGTATCACAGTATTACACATACAAAAAGCAAATACAATTGGCTTAAACAAAACAAAACAAAACAAAACACTAAAGTTCTTACTCCCCTGTCCTCCTTCCTACCACAGGGCATTTGCAATTCCTTCTGTCTGGAATGCCTCCTCCCTTGTGTGTGTACTCAACTCTTCCTTTGGTCTCAGTTCCAGTCTCCTAAGGAAGTGCTACCCTTGGATAAACTCTCCAAGCATCCAATCCGTCTCCTTTACAGTACTTGCCACCAGAAAAAGAAAAAAAAAATCAAATGTGAAGTCTGTAGTCCCAGGCTCTATCCTAGCATCGGGTAAACAGTAGGAACTAATCATTACCAGTTGGTTAACTGAACTCTATTTATCAAGGTCTGTATCTCTCATCTGAGGTATTTACTACCTATTTTTAATAACTAGCACTGAGGACTTTTTCTCATATTTTGCTGATACAGAAACAATCTGGTAATCTTAGTTTATATTTATCATGTGGTACAGTATCTCATAGGTAGAATAAGAATATTTTACACAGAAGTGAAAGCTGAATGAATCTGTCTATTAGGAAACTGGGGGGCCTTAGACCCCAAATAACTGCAGCCTGGTGATCAAATTCCACACTTACAGTCTCCATGTCCTACCTCAAACTGGGAACATTTTCATTTGCAAAATGGTTTCGGCCTCATTAAATAGGACACAACAGAAAGTGCCAGGCACATGGATTACCTATACTTGTGAGTTGGTTTTCATGTGTAAGTTATGGGGTAAGGTTAGTAGCGAGAGAACAATGTCATCCCCATAGAGACAGCGTGGAGATTCCACTTCCCATAGTACTTCCTTCCCATCGTTAACAACAAGCACGAAGTCAAGGCAAATGTACAGTGTCATCCAGATTAAAGACTTTCTCTTAAGTATCAGCCATGGAAGAGCTTCAGGCTGCATGAGTAGAAAGAACTAACTAGGGAAATACATCAATTTCCCAGTGACCACAGCTGCTGGCACCTCCGTGTGAATGCTTGTAGTCCTACTTTACTGTCTTTCCCCAAGGACAGAAGGAGATGAAATGTATGTCAGAAATATAATAAGGCTAAAGCGGAGCTCATTTTGAAAACCCCTGCAATTAATTTAATAAGAGGGCCTAACCTGGCGTTATCCCTTACATAAATCATCATATTTACACAACTCCAGGATTTAGGAGCAACATACCTCCAGACAACTGCACAGCATTACAAACAATTTAACAAACATAAGGAAACACAGCTTCCCTGTCACAATTATCCATGCTATATTCTGTCTTGGACATTTTCCCCTACTGTAGTTAAAATGGCATCCTGCATTCTCCAAGCCAAAATAAACTCCAAATGGTCTAAATATGTCAAAAGCCTCACACTCCTCAGCGGCATGACAGTTTTTTTGTATTTCCATATCAGATTATGTAATTAATGCAGACTTCTACCATGTCTTTGTTTTCCTAAACTTGCACAGTGGGGCTGCCACACATTTCCAGAGGCCAGTGAGGGCTGTGGAAAGGTTCCCCGGGAAGGAAAAGCTGGTGTCTTCAGCACCAAGCTGGAGCTGCTGCCCAGCATCACACATCAGGTTCTGCACTCCAGCTGTAACCACTCACAAGCACATGCAGCTGGATTTTTGCTGCTGTGACTGAACAAAGCAAGTTAAGCAAGCACCATACACCACCAGCATTGAAACTAAGTTGTCAGTCTCCACAGCCAGCTCTGCCTGAAGTGGTACATGTTGCTAACATACGTTTTCATCATATTAGGGTAAAAATCACATTCCAAAGCATCTTATGTTCTCTTAGGAAAAAAAAAAAGTATTTTTGTCAATCTTCATTGTATTATATTTAATGATTAAAATGGAAATATTCTATAAATGTTTTCTTGGAGGCTTATATGTGTTGGGCACATTTTTCAGATTTTTGGTGTGTGTGTGTGTGTGTGTGTGTATACACCATGCACAGCATGTGGAAGAACACAAGTAAGTCTTTTTAAAGATATAGATAAAACAGTGAGTGTGTTTTAAGATATCTGAGTAATCTTGTCAGTAAAAGAATCAGTAATTGTGACCTGAATGGTTAACAAGTCATTCTAAGTGAAGATCATATTCCACTCCTCAGTCACATATTACATTAAATGATCAAAATCATGTCCTTGAAAAATAATTTGCTACTTCCATGACTCACTTTCTCAAATAACTCAACACTTAAAGATGCCTTTGCAACAGCAAGATACACTATTCTCCAGCCAACATTCATCTTGTATTTAAAGTAAAAAATACTTGAAAAATTATCTGGTATTTAAACTGAATGCCGCTTATTTTTAATTTGTAATTAAACTTTGATAATTATTAAAGTTTACAGGTGAATATGTGTGGTTTTCAAACTGCCATAAAGGTCCCTTAAAATACAGATAAGTTGTGACAATATTATATATGGCTCAAAATGGAATTCAGTGATTCATCAATTTTTTCCTGTCTTCATCTCCTTTACAGCATCCTAATCAACCTAATTAAGGTTTTGTTCATCTGAAACGCCTGATGACAATTTGTTTAACTCTACCCCACTGTGGTCTTCTATTAAATCTGATCTTTTGACAGCAATCATTAAATGATCCCAACTGGCCCCAATTAAGAAGCCACATGGCTCACGGCTTCCTCACAGCCAAGTGGCACGCTCTCTGTTTCATTTACACATTGTTCTTTACCTTGGTTTATTTTCTTAAAGCCAATTAAGTATGTGTCTTATCAAGTGGAACCGAATGTCCTTGTGTAAGCTGGTTCAAGACAGAGTTCCCAGGTTGACTTTGAAGCCCCGCTGTAGGATCACTCAGGACTTGCAAAGCCAACCTCTCTAGATGTGACAGCACAGATGACAAAGATGCTCTAAGATTATTTACATGAGCTGAAGACAACTCCCCATGCACATTCTCAAAAGAACACACACCTTTATACAGGTCTGGTTAACATTAGCCAATATTAGCTTTCCATTTGTATCTGTCTTTGGAAGCTAGGGTTCATTCTCTTTATTTTTAAACATTTAAAATTACTTTTTTATTTCTGTCCTTTTTTTAAAAAAAAATAGCAATAGCGAAGTAACACTCACGAAGTTAACCTTTCTTACCCTTAATTTCTGCTCTAATTTTTTCACATATGCTCAGTTGTAAGCCCTGTAATGATGTTCCCAGGCTTTCCTGTGAACGCAGGTAGCCTCAGGATTTAGAGCTCATTGGCTGTGCATTACCCAGGGAAATAGCTGATTAAAAACAGCCTCCCGAGGAGAGCAGTGCCTATTCACATCTGGCTCTGTTAACATCTGGCTCATCTTATCTAAACTCCTGATGCCTATATGGAAATCGACCTCTGGCTTTAGCTCAGAGAATTGCAGTTTATCTAGAGCTCTTTATGTGAGATGTTGAGGTAGAAACAGTTAACTTAATCCCAATATCACTGATGTTTGATGCAGGCACTGAAGACCTTAATCAATTACCTTGAGTAATTTCCCATGATTATAGACAAATGCACTGCATTTTTGTATCTGTTCTAATTATAGCTATCACTGATCATCTGTTGGTATTTGATACAAGCTATCTGTCACAGTTCTCAGAGCAGATGGATTAGAACATTTCTGCTCATCTGAATCGTACATTAAAAGTTGACATTAGGACAGAGAACTGGAATGGCTGTTATACATCTTATGGGACGTTAACCTTGATGAGCATGTCCTTGTTTTCATTACTTGACTACTAGATACAATGCTGAAGAAAAAAGGAATATAATGAACAACAGAATTCTTAACATTCCAATATAGTTGTCAACACCTAGAAAAAAAAATGTAAGTACATTATAACAGCTGACTATCATCTACCTCACCATACCTAGATAACTCACTTTCCTCCAAAGAGGCACATTCGAAATGTCTGTTACAAAGTGCTGATGATGTAGAAAATACTAGTCAAATTTATGACTGACTGACTTAAAAATGTGTAATAAATGTTCTGAAATTTCAGTAAAGCAAAACAGACGCTGCTGGAGTGCTGTATTATGAAATATTCTTCACTGTATTAGAGTAATCTCCAATAAGATTTGATGTTAATTTTAGAGCATGTGTCTGCTAAAAAGGGCAAACTCTGCAACAGATTTAGTACAAAGAAGCTGAAAATATCCTGTGGAAAAAAAATCTGTAGCAAAATCAGCCAGCCCCAATCCTGCCATTACTCAGCATTGCAGTGACGCGCATGTTTGTAGTGGTTTGAGGAGCCAGCAGGGGTGGAAACTTGACGTACTCGACTCCAACATGATTGCAATTGAACCTCATCAAAGTAAGAGCTCATAATTTGTCACAGAAAACAGCCAATTAACATATGTTAGAAAAAGGCTTCATAAAGATAATATATGATTAAAGACCCAGTGCAGCTGTTGAAAATCAAAACTATGCATTTAAAAAAGAAATCTCAGCCCAAGCTTCCGTATGGCTAAACTGATAATGGCTACTATGATTTTTTTTTTTCAAAGTAGAAAAATATAATTACAGTACTTCTTATAAGTTTGGGGTTATGGCAAGGGAGAGCTGGGTACCGCGGCAGTATTTACCACGCCTTACTCAGTTCTATAAATAGTTGGAGCTCTTGCCAAAACTCTGTAGTTACTTTGTTATAGAGCTATTTTAAAACACAGACCTTCATTGTGAGCTAAATGGCCTTCAGGATGTACTTTGTAGTTACTGCATTCCTCTCAGAACTGTATCCTTCCTTTATCTGTGTAAAACTCCAGGACAACCAGACTCTCTGCACTGCAAAACATGCCAGGGCTGTGTAACACACGGATTTAACACTTGAGAGCTTTGGTCAGGAGTGGTGGTCAGCAAGGGCGCCAGCAGAGTTCAGAAATGAGATAAAGGTGGAGCAGGCAGGCAGGAGAGACCTTCCACTAGGATGCAGTTCCAGCTCTCAGCACCAGATTTGGAGAAGGTTGATTGTTGTAACACATCTGGTGCATTCTGCTAGCACATTTTAAACTAGCCTTTAGCTTGGACTACATAAAAAAAAAAAAATCAAATTGTAGTTTAATTGTTATTAAGCATGGGACAGCATGGGCCAAAATCATGGTGTTTAAAAATACACATGTCTGATTGTTAGTTACAGAGACCAACAGGCATGAATCATGATCGCTCAATGCCAGGGAAATCATTGAGAATGCAGTGAAGAGGGTACAGGCTCCACGAACCTTGTATGTACATCTACTAGTACAAGTGTCAATGCACAAGCTCAACATTACGATGATTTAGAGAGAACTACTACAGGATGGTAGGCTGGCCAGCTGGTATAGAAGGGAGGAGGAGATGGACGTTTATTTGATAGCCTATTAGGACAGTGTTACTTTAGAAGACACAGGGAAGATCTAAACCACTTGAGTGAGGTCTATGTGACGATGAACACACCCATCGTCTCCTGTCACAGGTGTTTGAAACTCTATCCAATTATAGTCTCCTGAACTTTGGTATCTTCATCTAAGTGGTGGGAATAATAATTTACTCATTCTACTACATAAAATAGAGCCCCATTCACTTATAAATTCATTTGAATGAAACTGAATTTAATAAATTCATTGTGAAAACTTTTTTTTAACACTATGCTATATAATTTAAAAAATAGAGTACTTTAAAGCCCTAAGAAAACCGTGAAGTCAGTGGCCTCTAAATTGACATCAATTGATTTCAGTGACACTTCTTCCCTCAATATGTAGTTACTTTGTGAAAACATTTTCAGCTGGTTGAAATCGTTCTTGGGAGCATCCGTTTATTTTTTCAGTTGTAAGTATGCATAGCACCATGAACAGTATGACCATATACTCAAGATCTCTGCAAATGCAAATCATTGTATTGTATAAAATTATTTTCTTTGTGAGTAAACAGGCTTACAACATTACTAGTATAACTTACTCATTTGTTAAGTTGACTTATTTTCTCTTTCAAAAGACCTAACATCAACACAACCTGAAGAGTTTTGATTACGATTACAGTAATATCTGAGAATCCTGGTGTCTCCTGTAATGGAAATACTCATGTGCCTCTGAGTAGCCCATCTAATGAGAGATGTTTCATAGCCTAAAGCCAAGCCGATTAATTTCCAACTAAAAATGAAAAGACAAATCGAATTATCCACCATTTTTTAAATCAAAGCATTTTAATGGGAAAGAAAAAAAACAAATTGAAGGATTATAACTAACTTGATAAGTGTGAAGTTAGAGTACAGGAAAATTGATTCTCTTTAATTTCAGGAGCTGTGGCACAGAGATGCCCAAGAAAGAACCACACTATTTTAACGGATGGATACAATTTCCCCTTTGCAGTGCAACTTCACAAAAGTAAGGCGTCCATTTTCACTGTCCTCCTACCCTCCAACTGGAGGGAGTCGTACAAACTTGACGATGCTTTATTATAGGCCACTTGTCTCATGAACAGAAGGAGTTTCAAACGAAGTTATACAACTTGCCATATAGCCTAAATTAACACTTACTATAAGGTCAAGGGTCCTAAAGAAGAATCGCAAACTTAGAGAAGTTCTTAAGTGACAAAAACTGTATTTTTCTCTCCTCCGTCATGAAATAAATATTTTTTATAGGAAAAACCTACATTTAACTTTATGCTTAACACTAATCAATATTTTACATTGCGTTTTCTCCTTTCTTCCCTATCTACTAAAATGACCTTTATGGTACATTTATGTTGCCCTCAAAACCTGGTCATGACTGCATACAAGACAGGCGTGCAAAGGCGTCTCAGCTCTTACTTGTAGCATTCCCAGCCCAGTTTTTTGTCTTTTTCATTTCACCACCTTTCTTTGTCTCCTTCTCCACGTGTTTAGACCTGAGGGGATATGGCAAGTGAAACTGTCAGAGAACTAGGAATAGAGGTGTCCTCAGACAAGCAGATGCTTCCTCTCTAACATCCAGGCAGGGTTGAGCAGGCATGCTGCAGCGGCGCCTGGGCCAGAGTTGAGAGGAGACAGCTCCTGGAGCCCAAGGCCTGCCAGGAGGCTCCTTATCTCTGCATGTCTACACATTCTGTCCCAGGCTGTTTTCAAGGATAGCTCAAGTCATCCCTGGCTGATAATACTAAATGGAAAGTATTACAGTACTTTCCCTGTAGAAAAAAGTCTGGTAGTAGAGACCAGAAATTACTAAATTGAGCTGTTATTTCAGCCTATTTTTCTCTAATCTGAAATTTAAAATACTCATAGGTATAGGCAAGTTCATGACTCTCCCTAGAGATCACCAAATTTACACAGGCTTCCCCAAATGGACTCCAATGACAGCTGTGCAGTAGCAAGCTAGCTGTATGCCCTCCTGAATCCCAGAGCATTTCCCAGTTTATTTGGGTGATCTTCTGGTAAAGAGGCAAGCATCCTTTCTGGAAGGTGAGTAGTTCACCCCGAAAGATGATATTCAGCTGGAGGACAGCATAGTCTTCTTCATCATAGTGGAGAAATGCAAAAAGAATAGAGAACTATTCTTCTAGTTTTACAAAAACAAAACAAAACAAAACAAAACAAAACAAAACAAAAAAACAAACACACTTTGGAGATCCATATAGGAAATAGCTGCTTATTTAAACCAAAGGTATAAATGGATATTGAACAGTCAAAGAATGTAATTTTTCCCTAAAATCTGAAGAACTGAATGCAAAACAGTAGAGTTTCAGGGGAAGAAGTGTTTTCTAGAGCCTACTTGGCTTCTGCTACCTACTGGCTGCATCCTGTTAACCAAAGGCAGCAACTTCAAGTATCATTTTCTACAGGCATACAAGCCAACTGAGTTCAATTTCTAAAATGCCTTTCAAGTTCCTAAATGGTGCAAAAAAAAAAAAAAAAAACAGTGTAAAAATATGAGGTTATTATGACCCCTTAAAAGGTTAGAAAACAATAGTAAGATTTAATTTCTGGACAAATACCTATTTTTTTCTATTAATGTTTGCTTACTTCTGTCTCAAGCAATACAGGTGATTAAGACCAAGGTTGCATTCTGTACCTGAGGCAACTAATCATATTTTGAAGCTTAACAAATAGGTAATAGCTAAGGAACTTCCAAATGTTAAGGCACCAATGCTTACATTAACTATGAGACTTATAGCAGCCTACAGAGATGGTACTATTTGCATTTTACAGAGAAAAAGCAGGAGGTTGAGCATTTCGAAGTGCTCCACACAGTGTTGGAGGTTTAATTTCAGCTCATACATAAAATCTAGTCTCGGACTCTGCTTGAATTACACTCCACTTCATCATGTTGCAAGGGCAATTTTCAAGGACATTTTTTTTCCTTTTGGGGACAAGGTAGCCCTGGATGAACTGAAACTCACTATATGGACCAGGCTGGCCTCCATCTCACAAGAGATCCACCTGCATCTGCCTGTCAAATTCTGAGACTAAAGACACATGCCACCAAGCCTAGCTTTCAAGAATATTTATAAAGTTAAAGTCAGCTCAGAAAACGTGGTATTCAGAAGGATTATATCTATGTTCTTAAATTCAACCAATATTCTTTTTTTTTTCTTGATAACAAAAATGAGTTTATTCGCTGTACTAGCAGGGAAACAGAATGACACTTGAGTTGGATACCTACTTTTGTTATTAGGAGCAAGGAAGGAGGTCAGCAGCATGGCTGTTTCCACCTTGTGCAAAAGAAGGAGGCTGCTCACCACAGGTAAAGACACAAATGAGCAAGGGTTGGTTTGCCACAGAAGAAAATCTGGAAAAATAGGAGCCATCTTGATAATGGAATGGAAGAGTTTCTTTGACTTCTCATGACGATGAGAATTCCATTGATTATGACAGATATCGTCTCTCCAAGGCTTGATCAGGTATCTGGCTCTCCTATAGAGCACCTTGAGTCGGCTTCTAATCCAGACCTAATCAACTCTCATATTACTCAGCCTGATGCCTGGCCCCTGATGCTTCTCTTGCTCTCCCTTCAGCTGTCTGTGGCTTCCTTGCCTTTATCTCTTCCAGTGATAGTCTCCTGTAGTACTCCTCTATTTGCAGTGGAGTTTCTACCTCAGGATTCATACATTTACCCATTTCTTCAGAATTCTATGTATTTGAGAGCTCTGAGTCTAGTTAGGCATTTCTAGCACTTTTACAATAACATTATTGTAGAAGTAATTTTACAGTGACCAGCTTTATAATACACATTTCTAATATAAAAATTAACTGACAACAGTTGGTACATTTAGCAATATGATTTTAAGTTATTGTAAAATCGCACTTTGGTGCATTGTACAAGTTTGTTTCCTACAGTATATTATGTAGTCTTGTGTTTTCAAGGCCATAGAGAAGGAGGAATCGAGCATTTGTGGATGTTCAGCCTGTGTCAGCCCTTTCCCTATTTTCACAGGCAGACAGCCACACGGGGCAGACGGAACAAGCACATGAATACTCATTCATGTATTGACACATGTTATTGTACTAACCAAAGGCAACAGTGGGTCAAGGCCATTGCAACACTCTATCGGTGATACAGGTAGATTATATCCAAGGCTGAATTTAATGTAAGACGTCAATTGAAAGATCAAGATGGTCAATTCTTTACTCCATGCACTCTAAGAGAGCTTTCAGTAAACAAGAAATCTTTATATTTCTAGGTCAAAAATAATGATCCAGCTGGCAAACGCTGCCTTTCAAAGTGAAAAGAGCCCGCCCTGTGATAATTTCTAGATTCTCCTGGCCTATGGGTACATCTAGTAACAAAAGTATTTCAGAAGGGGAAACATTGCCAAGCATTAATTACCTTAGATACTTAGGAAAATGGACATTGTCATTAAGTAACTAGTTTACATAGTAATTTTCCACATTTTCTGAGGATTCTAAAATTCAAGATTATATAAAGAGTTTATCTCTTCGGTGTTATAAACTAGAAAAACAAAAAATACAGCAACATTTATCAATTCCTTTGTAAACATTAGTCGATATCAATATTACCAGGGAGAGTTTGAAGACAGGTTCTAACATTTCTTAAAATGGATCTTTACCGGAAAGAAAAAAAATGCCAACCAAGAAAAAAATTAGAGAGGGGTGTCCTTTTTTCATAGTGGAAATATGTTATTTGTGTTTCCATTCAGCCCAGGTGAGACACTGTGGGTGTTAACATTGGCAGCTGCTGGACTCAGTCATATCATCTTCCCCGCCTCCAGATAAAGCCATACAGAGATGATTTCACAAAGATCCCACCTCTCCTATTTTTAAGACCTTCCGGAAAAGGAGCAACACAACCTTCCTCAGCAAACTATTTTGATATTTCACAGCTCTGACCCAGGAAATTCTTCCCCTCAGTTAATCCCTCAAAGAATACTTTGCCTTCTCTCCCCTTCTCTGGCCCGCTCCCCCTGCACAGAAAGCAACATTTGGCAGACATGTTCTGCTTTCCTACCCTTGAAGCCTGGATTGAACTGCACCTACCCTCTTAATATCCTCTTTCCTTGCTTCAGTTTCCCCCCTATTGTTAAGGCTCTTCCTTTCAAATCATGTACTTGCCTTTAGCTCAAGAATCCTAAAATATACATAGTCATAAAGAAAAGCCGTTGGAGCTGGGTGTGGTGGTGCATGCCTATAATTCCAGCATCTCAGGGGTGGAGGCATGAAGTCTGAGGCCAGCTGAGGCTACACAGCATGCATTGCCTCGACACTCCCCCGACTCACTTAAAGTACTATTCTCTGTCCCAACTATCTTAATTTTGCATCCTTCCCCTTGCCAGGCTTGTTTTCAGCCAACTCCTCCATCCCATCCTTCAAGACACTCTAATTGTGCAGGATTCTTTAGCCATTTAAAGTTACGCCGTAAAGTATTGATTTCACTGTTTCTGTAGCATTTGAATGGTTGGGAGGTATTTTCCCCACTGATGGATGAGGTTGTCATCCAGAACAAAATCAAGAATCTTGGAAAACTGAGATTATATCTGTTACTTTCCCTTTATACTTTATTGTTAATAAAGAAGGAAGTCTTCCCATTGAGCAATTATTATTATCAAATGATGCTGTATTCATTTTATGCTTGTGCTGAGTTCTTAGGATGGAAATCACACAGATTAGATTTAGATTTGGAAAGAAGAAAGCTACTGACTGGGTCATCTTTCATTTTCTTGAAGGAAAAAAAAAAGGTATGCTACGCTGTGATATTTACCTATTAGGTTTTATTTAAAACTTCTTAAGCCAGTAAGTAGCCTGTGGACTTGCAATAGCAATAATAGAAAAAATTCTAGCAACCAGAAGACTTTAACCAAACCCGCCCAGGAGGAATTCCACGAGATCTTCATTTCTTAGTGTCACTTGCTTCTGAACTCTGCTCACATTTATGTTAGCTTTCAGGTGGCCATAAACACAAGTTCACGTCACTGCTCAATAAAGGTAAAAGGCAATCAAAGCAACACTTTCTTCATTTCTTAATTCGGTGGCATTTTTACAGTAATTGCTGTTCTGTGTGGAAAAGGAGCGACTGAACTGGCAAAAGTTTATGCTGTCATGGAATTCACAGTCCCTGGGCTACCCAAGTTCATTTCTCCTCCAGGTTAACGGTGTTATTTCTGGTGAAACTAAGCACATTTATAAAGAGTATCTCCATTTTCCTCTCTTTACCTGAATTCAAGCCTTTATCACATCATAGAATGTTCACACACTGCCTTTCTCACAATTCTATTTTGTTTCCACTCTCCACTCAGAGCCATCTCCAGAAAGCCAGCAGCTCCGATCTCGGTAATGCTTCTGTCTAAACTGTCACACGGCCTCTGGCCTGCTGTGCCTCTCTTTACATTCCAACACTAACTTTCCCAAGGGAGTCTGGTGGTATACCTGAATCTTGAAGTCTGTTCTGTTAGAGAACACATTTTCTGAAGCCAAGGTCTTCAGATCTCTAATTTGTGCCTGTACTTGGAACCTAGAATATTATGAAAACTTGGGCAATCACCAGGTCTGATGAAAAGCATTAATGAAAACTATTTGTCTTGGCTTCATTTAAAGAATGAGGGAGACAAAAACCCCAAATACATAAAGAAAGGCTACAAGATTGCATGTTTCCGGGTGTTATGCAACTGAATGATCTGTGAAAGTAATATTTAGGTATTTCTATTATATTCAGATGAGAGCTAGTGATCAATGACTATCATATAATAAAAGATAGTGGATTGCAATGGAGTGCAATTTCAGACATCAATCACATAAAAAATAAAGTAAAAGATACACAATGAGAAAAACCTTTCACCAGAATTCATGAATACAGAATAAGCTGAGAAATTACAGTAAATAAAGAAGTGGGGTACAGTGATGATTTCTTTGTCACAATTTTAGTTTTCATTAAATGTGTTGGAAAAACTCTCAGGAGGATGAAACAGCGAGATAAAACAGAAACTATCTGTGTAGCTAGGTATTTATCAGAATGTCAAGTGTCTAGGTAAAATTTTCATGTTATGTATGGGAGTCTAAATAATAGCAATCATTTTAGAAAAAGGTGATATTCCAAGTTACAATCTCAGTTGACTCTAATAAGTACAGTTTACTTGGCTTACTTTTCACCTTTTAAGGCAGTGAAATGACCTCATGCTATGGCTATCTATCTACATGGGCAACATAATTGTGTGAACTGCATGGAATTAAGTGACAAAATTTCTTGGACTTTTTAAAAAAGAGAATAGTATGGAATTAAGTGAAAAAAAGTTTCCTGCATTATTATTGTTTTATTTTTCCAGAAGTCTTGAAATTATTGGTGTGTGCAGTTCTGATAGTGAGGTATTTGAACTGGAGTGCACACATGATGATGCTCACTATGGCCAGTCTCCATAGAACATGATATCCTTTGCCTGTGCTGCCTAGAAGGACATGATGGAGACAGAGCATATACCAGTATTTCAGAAGCTCCTAATGGATGTGGTGTTAAGACACTGTCTGATCTCAGCTTATTAAAATTTGGATGCATTATTTTGCAAACTCTTTCCAGTTCGTTTTCTCTCTCTCTCTCTCTCTCTCTCTCTCTCTCTCTCTCTCTCTCTCTCTCTCTCTCCATATATATATATGTGTGTGTGTGTGTGTGTGTGTGTGTGTGTGTGTGTGTGTGTGTGTGTAGGTGTGTGTGTCCGTGTCCTAAGGACAAGAAAAGGATTCCCATTTGAGTTTCTTGTTCCATTAGCCCTCTGCCTTTTCCTAAGCCTTTAACTTTATTCCATGCCCACACAGACAAACATAAACAGGGTCACTATCCCTTAAAATACTGTACATGTATTTATTATTTAACTTTTATAAACAACCTTCACCCCTCATGAAATCCTATTTTTTAAAATTAAGATAAAAGAGAAAGCAATGTCTATTTCTTCAATTCTGTTGATTGACACACTGCAAGAAAATCAATATAAGGCAGAAATTTGTTACACAATTACATTAAAGCTGTGCTTTTCATAATTCCGAAATTCAGTTTGGGAATTTCATGTTTTTTTATACTCAATTTATTTTCTTTTTGTTTTTTTGAGACAGGATTTCTCTGTGTAGTCTTGGTGCCTGTCCAGGATCTCACTCTGTAGACCAGGCTGGCCTCGAACTCACAGAGACCTGCCTGGCTCTGCCTCCCGAGTGCTGGGGTTAAAGTGCCACCCACGCCCGGCTCAATTTCTTTATTACAGCTTATGAGATATTAACTAGATAATATACATGTTTCTAAGTAAAGATGTCACGATTGATGATTTGTTGCTGAATAGCCACAGCTTTCTGTGCCAGACTATTATGTCAAGAAATTCAAATTCAGATTAAAAGCACAGGGAAGAAAGAATACAGTTTGGCGCTTTCCCCCTAATTTGTACTTGACAGTTTATTTCTCTGAAACACTGTTCTTCATCCTGGCTGTAGTGTCCGTACTGAATGACCGTGTCCTTAGGACACTTTTTATTATTTCAACTAGATATGATATCTGGGTAAATTCATGCTACCACTTCATACTATTTAACATTTTTCTGTTGAAGAAATGGAAGCACAGAGAAAATATACAAGCTATCCAACTTTTCACCACAAGAAACACTAACAACTGGCTCCTGAGCTGCGGGAGGCTGATGCCAGGTCCTGGCTTCTTACTTTTGCCATGCCTCTCCAAGCTAGAGGGCGTGTATTGTTCTGAAGAAAACATTTATGATGTTGTGCCTAAAACTTACGTGGCAAAGGTCTCAGTCAGTTAAAAGTGATGGATATCAAATCCAAGTAAATCTATGATCTGTGCCTCTAGCTGAATGGAAAGTTCAAATTTGATTCTCAGTAGATCAGAAGGGTTTTCTATTTAGTTTAGGGTTTTTTTTTTTTTGGCACATTTTTGAAATTAGATTCAACTTTTGTTTTATTTGTATTTTAAATAGAACACACTAAAATATCCAAGCAAATTCAGGTTTTTCTATGGTTTAAATGGAATGCCTGAACACAATACTGCCTATTCAGGGACAACTCTTTTACCTGTGGCACATGATTTTAAAGTGTTATAGGTGGTGGGGGCTCCTTCTAGCTTCCCTTTAAAGGCAGGGTCATGCCTTGTAGTTCAGGCTAGCCTCAAAATCAGTGTGCAAACCAAGCTGTCCTTCTCCTGCTTTAATCTCCTGAGTGCTGGGTTACAGTCACTCGTCACCACTCTAGCTAGGGTTAGAGGTTTCTAATCAACACTTGCAATTGATATCCAGCGATAAAATCCCTCCCACTGTCTATTCAGCGCATGTCATAGCAATTTAAGCATACTAAGAACTCTGACTGTTCAGCCCCGCTTCCCAAAGGACTATAAACAAGAACTATAGGAAGCTGAATTTGTAATGGTATTTACTCCACCCATGACCTTGGTAATACGGCCCAAAGGAGGCGGTGCTTCTTGCTGTTGTATGTGACCTCTTATAAGGAGGTCGAGAAGGGTCACATGAATTGATTCACTTTTGTCTCTCTCTTAACAAATAACTCCTCAGGGAACTCTGTAGGAAAATAATTCACGTGGTCTACCTGAAATGACCCACTAATTGCAAGCATCTCTCTGATACATGAAATACTAAAATATGTCAATGACCAGTGCCTGCTTTAATTGTACCAATTGATTAATTTTGAAAGCACGTCAAAATTTGGAATGAACAATTATCTTATTCTCTAATGTAGTGGCACTTGTAAATGTTATTGTCAACAGCTGGAAGGTGCAGATTTTAAATGGAACCACACTAGTGGTATATATTCTCCTGTTATAGCCACTGATTGTTTCCTGTATATAAAGAAGTATGATGTGCAAACAACTGAATGTAAGAAATCATAACCTGCTCAAAGGCTTTTTACTTAAACCAACCTTTATGATGTAGGTTTTTCAGCATTGATCACTACTAAGTTGTATGTTAGTGTAGATTTTAAATGACCACATTATTGTTTGAATCTTTTATGCATCACAATTCTAGACTCATGTGACAAATTCTTCTGAAACAGAAAATAAGTAAAGATGCATTTAGATATTTAACTGCAAACATCTCAGAAGTTCTGAGAAAGACATATTTTATATATCTTAAATCCTGTAGTGATAATTTATCATGTGTGTATACACGTGAGTGTGCGCGCATGTGTTACCCTCAGAAAAATGCCCACTTCTTTTGAGAGAGGGTCTCTACTGGCCTGGAGCCCACCCATTAAACTAGCCTGGCTGTTCAGCAGGCTCTGGATCTGCCTGTCTGTGCTTCCCCAGGGCTGGGGATTACAAGCCTGAGTTAACATCCATGTGTCCTGTGGCTCAAACTCAGGTCCTCAGGCTTGGGAAGCAAGAATTTCATTGGCTGAACCATCTCCTCAGCCCTTGGTGTTGAACATTTTTAGCAAGTAAAAGCTAACCTTTCAATAGTAATTGTTTTATCAAATAAGTCTATGTCTTTCCCATGTGTGTTTTCTGATTGTTGGAACTTTGATTATGATGGGCATAATAATATTATAATATAATAATATTATATAAATATTATATAAATATAATAATATTATAATATAATCTTTCTGAAAGTGCTACCAAATACAAATGGCAGTTCCCCACCAGACAGAAAGTGAGAACAGTAATATATCCAGAAAACTGTCAGATGAGGGAGCAAAGAGAAGAAAATCAGTGTGGGGATAACTTCATAAATGTTTGTGTTAGAACTAAGGAAAATTAATCAGTGAAGTTCTAAGGAGAACCCAACACAGGGGAAATGTCATTCAAAACACAGTTCATTCCTGCAAGGAGACTGCTTATGATGCCTCCAAGGTCACTGGCAACTTGTATTAATGGCCATGCTTGGTGTGTGTCCGTCACAGGAGTTAGAGCTACCTTCCTAGTCTTCCCTGCATAATGACCAGCTTCGTGATGTGCACTGACAAATCAAGGTGAATGAAGGAGTTTTAAAAAATATGGACACAAGCATTCCCTTCCATTTTGATTGTAACGAGCACATGGCCTGTATGTGGTCTGGTAGGAAAGATCTTAAACACTGCATTTAAAAGATTGGGCTGTTTTTGACTCCCAAGGGGAATTGTGTGTGGCTGTATTTCGAGCTTTCCCTCAAATGCATACTTGCTCACATTGCTGCAAAGACACAAAATATTTTAAAATATGGGAATGACTTTTTTTTTAAATCTAGAAAATGTCATTGGAACGTGGAGTTAGTAACAGAATGATTTAGCATTCAGTAGTCAGGCTCTATTGCAGATTTGTAATTTTCATTTATCAATATTATTCATCATTTACAGAAGAAATTAGAGCATGTACGCATATTGGCTTCTGAATTCATTTACTGACTAGAGTGCAACAGACATATTTATGTTCTTAGAGTATAAATAGATGAATAAATCTCCTTTGCAGGGCTTATATTTAAATGATATAAATCACTCTATCAAAGAATAAATGACGTTCTAGTACATTATAATAAGACATAATAGTAAGAGACATTGCTCTTAAAATTTTACTGCTTCAGCCCTGAAATACCAGCACAGTCCTGGCTTGAGATTAACACTATGTTAAAAACATTTGAAGGATTGGCAAATTTAATTCCTGATTTGATGTTGTAGCACAGCTGCTGTGTTCCACACACATTCATTGAAAACGTGGCTGAGGTGACTGAGGAGGACGCAGTGGTGAAAGGCCCCTGCTGACATCAGCTGACCCGGACAGCATTTTCAAACTATATTTAGAAAAAGATCAAAAGAGCTGAGTGCAGCAACAATTCTCCATGCCAACTTCCCCTGTTACCACTTTTCTTCTTCCCATTTGGCAACTTATTTCTAAAACAAATGTGCTTAAGAAATATCTCAGGACCTCTAGTTAGAACTTTAGCAGGCTTTGGAGAAATCTAATTAGTTAGAAGACATGATCAGGGGGCATCTGTAACTCACTTAAGATCACTATTTCTTCTCTGCTTACCATCCACATTTACACTTTTTTTGATAGTGAGCTAGATCACATACGCCTTACAAAGGGTTCCTCAAATGTAGTTTGAATACTAACAAATATCTAAATTACAAAACTTAATTCAAATAAATTCCATATACAGCACACATTGGTTAAGAAGTTATCCTACAAGTAAATCCCATTTTATAAACTCATACTAATTATTGATTAGCATGAGTCACAGAGTGATGCAATACTTTATATAAGATTTTTGTTTTATTATGAAAACTTCCACAGATAGAATAATTTGCCATTAATAAGAAATTTCCAAGGAGGTGGTTGATATGAGCTGTCTGATTTTAAACTAATGATGTGTGTTTCGAGGCCAAACTTCTGTTTTTAAAGGCAGGGTAGAGAAATGTGGCTCATGCTGGCCACAACCTTACAATCTCCCTTCTTTGAGAATACCATATCTGTTTTACTACAAAACAAAGCTATCTCTACAGATTTAGCAGAATGAATATAGCTTTCTACTTATATAATAGCTCTTATTCTGTAGAGAATATAGAGTAACCTTAAGTGAATGCAAAACATCTTCTAAGGGCAAAAGTCATCTCCCTGTCTCCTCACAATAACTGCTACTGTTAGCTGGTCACTTAGTGTAAGGGCATGCACACGTGTAGACATTGAAACATCCATCATACACTGATGGGGGAAGCAAACTGATGAAAAATCCAAAGATTAGACTTTGACTAAAAACTGACATTACTTGGGATAAAAATCACATTCACTGTGTAATATCTGTGTGAAAGACTTTCCTAAGAGTCTCCGTGTCAGTGAACTGGTTATGTAGAGTTCTATGTGAGCCATAGGGAGTGTTATACTTTCTTGACTGACACAAAAATTATTCAGTGTCATAAAAAACTTTTTATTAAGGTGATCATCATAAACATAAAGGATTTCCAATCTGCTTATTTCAAAATCAAGTAATTTGAACATAAAAAGGTATTCATAAACCCACATGTTATGTCTAAAGCTTAAGATTCACATTAACAAAGCCATTACATACTGTTCTTGCCACTTTCTTGTATCATATTGAAAATACCTATTGTGTGCCCAGCAAAGACTGTAAGAATTATTTGGCAAAAATACATACATAATGGGACCATATCCCCATAGTAAATATTCTAAGATGGTTAATTAGATAGGCTAATAATACAAAATGTTTTCCAAGGCCCAGTCTATAACAATAAATACACTAATATTACTTAAGATATGTCTAAATGTTTAACTTCATGTCAGGAAGCTTTGAGACCTACCCCTCTCATTCAAGACTGGTCTGATGCTTCAGGGAGACAGATTACAATTTCCTTCAAGAAATGTTTTACTGTTGGGACTGGAGAGATGGCTCAGTGATTATGGTCACTTGCTGTTCTTCAAGAGGACCGATGTTCCATCTCCAGCACTCACATAGTGGTTTACAACCATCCATAACTTCAGTTCCAGAGGATCTGATACCTTATTCTGGTCTCCACAGATAATAGGTATGTATGTACTACATAGACATACATGTAACTAACACACCCATATAAATAAAATAAAAAATAAATATAACTTAAAACAATTACTTACTATCAATCAACATTTCAAAACTCAGAAAACTCCAGAAACAAATAAACCTACTATTTTCTAATGCCATCTTTAATGATTTTAATTGAAACCATTTAAATACGCTATAAGTACTTTCTGAATCTTTGGAAATATAAAATAAAAGTGCAAAGCTGCCTTTAATGCTTTTGGCTCTTAAGATAATGTATAGGATTATTTTGGTAATTTTGAGATGTTTCCTAGAACCTCTTCACAGAATGTAAAATCAAAGGTTTCTGACTGTTAAAGGATACCAAGTTCAGTCCTCCTTGTAAGCTCTGTGCTTATGGACCCATTTAATGCCTGTAAGACCTTGTTACACATCATCATGCTCACTTTACAGACAGGAAACTTTGGCAAAGAGAATTTCTCTTTCCTCTTGGCCATGGGAAGTATGAGTCTCTGGAGTTGGAAACTAATGACTCATTCCAGTGTCTGCTGCTCTTGTCATGATAAAAAAATATCCAACATCTTAATGAAAAACTATTGATTGATTATGAACACACATGCAGAAAAAGTTAAAGATGTGCAAAAGGGACTGAGGATGCAGCTCAGTAACTAAGAGGGCCCTGGTGAGTTCCATATACTCACATGGAGCTCACAACTGGAACTCCAATTTCAGAGTATCTAATACCTCATCTGGCTCCTGAGTGCTCTCAATGCATGTGGTCCATAGATATAAATGCAGCCTAAACACATAAAAATAAATAAAATCTCAAAAACAAAGGGAATGTGGAAAAGCTTAGTGTTGGAGCAGACTTTGCATATACAAGCAAAGATACAAAGATCTTGTATGACATGGAAGAACTTTACATCTAAAGAATCTGCCCAGGAAGACTGTGTTTCTCTCTCTCTCTGTCTGTCTCTCTCTCTGTCTCTCTGTCTCTCTCTCTCTCTCTCTCTCTCTCTCTCTCTCTCTCTCTCTCTCTCTTGCTATGATGTGCCATGGCTTTGTTTTACCTTCTACTAATGCCCATCAGCCTCACTCGGTACTCAACAGGTTCCCCAACTTCACTATGTGTGAACAGCCTTTGCTGAATTTTACAGATTTTATCAATTTTTCTTGGTGTAAGCAACTATCTCTAGGATTGGTTAAAATTTTCTATTGTGAATTCTACTTCTAATCATTATTGTTTAAAAATATGAAGCATTTCTATGACCCTTGTTTTTTTAAAAAAATGTTCACATTCTGAATGACCAGCTGGCAAATTTAAAGTATAAAACCTCAATATTTAGCAATGTAAACTTCTATATTTCATACTTTAAAATAATCTAAGATATTTACATTTATGTGAATAGAATATAATATTTGCCACATGTACTTGAAATTATAAAATCTATTTTAAGCATCTCAAAAAGATTAAAGCATTAATTATACTAAAATGTACTGAGTTGATTATTACTTGAAGCTTTATAATGCAATCAATACAATCAGACTCAGTCCATAAATGCTTTAAGTATCTTTAATAAAAGCAAGTTATCAAAGTACATTTACAGTTTAAGTTGTAACATTCCATAATAGCAAGTAGGAATTAAATCACTGAAAGTGAAGTATGGGCATTAATACATATGGAATGTTCTACATTTCTGAGCATTATAAAGATAAAAATAGCTTACATTGCTATCATCTTAGATATAAAATTATGACTAAAACAGTCTTAGATCTGTACACTAAAGAGTATGTTTAACACTGGTTAGCAGTTAAAAATTCATACTTTTTACCTTAAACTTTAAATCTTTCCTATATATATTGCTAATTTTAAATCTACTTCTATTAACAAATACAGGGAAAACACAAGTCTCAAAGAATCAGTAGCAGATGTAGAAGTTGAGATATAGAACATAAATGGACTGTAAAGAAAGTAGAATTTTTATGCTTTCAAGATATACTTTCAACTCCCTACACAAGATAGTTCCAGGGAGTGTTCAGTTTATCTGAACACTGGATTTGGGCCATGTAAACCATTATTTGAAGTGAGTTTACTATATAACAAGAAAAATTTTAAACAAAGACTTTAATCATTTAATTTCCCAAGTGATAATGTCTATGCTGTCAAGTAGCCAACAATAGTATCTACCAATAACAACGTTTCTTGTTCCTGGTGAACAAGAGACAATTGCTGAACACTCTCTTTCGTTCATGTGGTAACTAACTTATCTCCCTTTAGGACTAATAAGAAGAAATGTTCTGTTACTTACATAATACCTAGATACACAAGGCAATGCTTTCAAAACAGTAGTAAGTCTGTAAATGAAAGCAGGTAACTGGAGACTGCCTGAAGAGATGAAATGTATGAAAATTACAAGTGATGATAATTTTAGGGAACAACATCATTAAAACAAATGTGTCATGAAGATTTCTAGTGAAGAGGAAGACTTCATGATTTAATTATCATTTTGAGTTTTCTTCTCATCATCTGCTGATGCTAACAATGGAATACACAAAAGGCAAGATTTACAAAGGCTTGACAAGAGACACAAGCCCTCTTTCTCTGTACTGGAATTCCTTATATTTTTATAGAAATAATTTAGATGAGCATCACAAAACATAAAAAGTAACTTACATGAAAATGTTTGACAAAGTTTAAACTCCCAGTGGGGTAAATAACATAGACCATATTTTTAAATGAATCCATTGATCCATTCACCCACCCATCCATCCATTCACACATCCATCCGTCCATCCACCCACTCACGTATCATCTATTTCTCATCTCATGACCTTTATCAGTCACATAAACAAGAGCCACGGTACTTCTCAGTTTTCAAGCAGAGGAAATTCTGAGAAAGAAATGTAAGATCATAATTCAAGAAACCTGTAGAAGCAATATCTACCATGTGATTACAAATGAAATAGTAGCTTTTTCTATCCAGAAAATAACCACATTTTGTTGAAGTCTGGGCTTTGCTGCTGTAAGTTCACAGAGCAGTCATGATAAAAATCCTTCAGTCTGTCAGGTGCAAAAGGTAGCTTATGAGTTGAGAGATTACTAATCCACCAGTTTGTATAACCTGAATAGAAAAATGAATATAATTCAACTAATTATACCCCAAAGAGCTGACATTTTCTCATACTAATAAAATTACTTTAAGTACTAATTTTAATACTAGTTACAAATGAGTAAACAACATATAATAGGTGTACATGAAATCTTGCCAAAGTAACATGTGGAAAAGCCAACTCCACAGGAGAAAGGCTCATGGCAGAAGGATTTCAATTGCTCTTCCAGGCCTCTCTCCTTTGAATAGGACAGTTATTATCCTTCATTCATTTGCTTCAACTTAACTCAACAATTACGGAACAACTATTATGTATAACAGGCTCATTTAGATGAGAGAAAACAAAGATGAATAAGGTGTAATCCCCAAGCTGAAAGAGCCAGTAATACAATAGGGGTTAAGAACAATCTTCATTACATTGCGTTTTCATTTTACAGTGCTACTGTATATACACCGTTTCACTCAACCCTTAAGAATCATGGTTACTGAAGTTACAAAACTTGACATTATTTCTACTGTGATATGAAAAGGGAGCACAAAGAACCACAACTGTCTTCAGGGCTTTGCTTCTGTGTTATAGAGAACTGCGATTCATTCTAACTTTAGTAGCCCTGTGAATGGGCTGAAGTATTCTAGAATAGCTTATGAGCCACTCCCCCAAGTGGCCCAAGGAGCAGGAAGGAACTGAGCAGGGTGTGAGGCCCTTGGGAAGAACTGTGGCCCAGTGCTGTCCTTGGTGAGGAACCCAAAGACCGCACAAATAAAAAACCCTGGGAACTCTTCCTCAGACTTATGATGCATTTTTAATTGATGTTTAAAAAGGCAATACAGAAAACTTTAGAGGAATTTAAAATATTTCCAGTCTTCAAGTTTATTTTTTTAAATAACCTGAAAGTATTTTATTTCCAATATATATTACTTCCTGTTTCAGAAAAACATCATTGCCATTCTTAAGGCAGTGGTACGCATAGGTATAAAATTATACATTTCTTTTTAATAATTTTGTGCTTTTTCATTAGCTGTTCATGGATGATTTTTCAGTACAAAAGAATAAAATATCTTGGGATGATAAGTAACTTCAAATCCGGTAAATAATGATGTGCTGCCTATCTTCATTCCTTTCTTTCAGATTTCCTGTGAAGTCCTCGAGTGTATGTATGTTCAAGCAACAGAGTGCGAAGAAAAGAAAGTCTCCAAGATTAATTAAAAATAAGTGAATCAAATACTAATAAGAACGTTTTGGTTAGATACATGGAGTGCTCTTTTTAGACTCATAACCTATTCAACAAAATACCCTTTTTCTATTTGCTTAATTTCAGCAAATGGAGATATTTCTTGATAATAAAATCCATCATGTGAGTACCTAATTCAAATCAACTTAACATATACATGTCTGTCCCTGGCAAGTCAGGATCGCCTCACACTTCCAGCCCCTGCCCCATTTATGCAAATCACAACATACATATGCAAATCACTTTATACTAACCCCCCCTGCAACAGTTTTTAAATCCAAGTTCCCCTTAAACCTCTTTTTCTCTCATTCAATTCAATTCATGGTCACTATGCAGCCAAGTCACCTTCCTAAGCAGTACAGGAGACCAAGATGAATAAAAAGCCACAGAGCTTAGAAACAGGGTATTGCATTTTATTTGCTCATTCATTTATTAAGTATCTATCAACCATGTCCATGGCAGAGTTTTAATTTGGGGACTACAGGCAATGAGTCTCAAATTTTACCTGGGACATTTTGAAGAAGTAGGCCAGGAGTGCTTGGCACACAGGCAAGGCTGCAGAGTGTAGCAGAGAAGAGTACGAAGCTGCAGTCACCCTCTGGCAGGTACTTTCCACCCTTCTTAGGCACATGCTCACCCCATTACTGGTCCCCCTTTCATCTCCTCTTTAGCTTTTGTTCAGTCAGCTCTTGAGGAAAGACTACTTCATCATGTGTCTGACAAGTCAACTGAAGATAACTAATAAACATTCAGAGTGACGACCATTGTTCATCTCCTCCGAGAGACACAAAAAGCTTAGTATAAAAACATAAACCAAGAGAACTGGAATCCCTCAGTAGCCATCCTCAGACTCCAGCAGGCGTTCTCATTACCTGAACACCAGGCAGAATGCTCTTGTGGGTGTGTGATATTAAGAAATCGGTGCTCTGAAGGAGGAGGTGCTTTCTCAGTTCGGGGTACCACAGTGTACTACAGAAATCTAGAAACGGTTCTCTTTCCACTCACTTGTCTTATCAGAGATATCTGGCTAATAGCATCAACAAAAGCAAACTTGAACAATACATTCTGCTATTTATATTACTGGACTAGTATGGCCCCTATCATGTTTTAAGGTTTTATCTGAGGTGTACAGTAGGTTTCTATGGGCTCATGTGAAATCATGTCATCCATTTAGAAACTGTCTCCAAGAAAAGTAAATTTCACATATCGTACATTAGTTGTAAATCACTTTTAAACACAATATAATTGTCATTTGTGCTGTGACTGTAATACTGGGTACAAAGTGGTCCAGTCCAGTCTGTACTACATACTAGTGACATCAAATGACAATATGAGACACACTCACAGACTCCTGAGACCTCGGCTTGAACGTGTGCTCCTGGGTGAAGTGTTTGCACAATCCTCATGCAGTACAGAACAGGTCTTTACATATCTGGTTATCAAGAATATAGAACTGGCATATCAGTAACCAGAGGAGAAGGCTCTTTGAACATTGGCTCCCATGCTAAGTAACGGTGACTTCAAGTTTCTATCCCCCAAAAACTGACACTTACTCTCTTCAGCCTCGTGGAGAACAGGTAGAGAGTTATACAACCACAGACACCTTATTCTATGAAAAGCCAGAAACAGAAACTTCACAGATACTCAATCGTATGCGTTGGAGAGTTGTTCTCCAAGAGGAAAGCTCTTTGTAGCTAATGGGTATCTATCTATAAACAAGGCCCTCAGCTGTGAAGGTCTCTGCTTCTTTATAAATAAGTCCAGTAATGAAGTACTATGATAAAGTTTTTTAAACCACATAAGTCTTAACATTTTGTTAAATTTCTTCTGCAAGTAGGGAAAAATATGAATTTCCTTTATGCCCACTATGGCCAATGCAACACTGTAATGATGACTAAAACACCAGTGAATGTAGTTGGAGACCTTCTCTCCAGTTAGTCCAACAACCCATTTGTAAAATAAACACACAGACATTTATATTATTTAAACTGCTTGGCCATTAGCTCAGGCCTACCATTGTCTAGCTCTTACTCTTATATTTAGCCCATTTCTATTAATCTATACTTTGCCACGTGGCTTGTGGCTTACCAGTACCTTACATCTTGTCATGGCAGATGCTGGCAGTGTCCTCTGCCCCAGCCTTCCACCTCCCAGAATTCTCTTCTCTCTTGTCCCGCCTATACTTCCTGCCTGGCCATTGGCCAAACAGCATTTTATTTATACAGAACAATATCCACAGCAAGTGAATGTGTTCTGTATGCAGGAAAAAAGGGCAGCAGTTTCTTATTCAGAAATGCAAAACCTTGCATTTACTGTGGACTCAACATTCTGATGCTGGGAAGTGCTAGTGGGATGACTGACTAAAGAAAGAACCAGACTAACACGTCATACAGTAGGTGAATATGAGAAGGAACTACAACTTTGCAGGTGCCTTACAAAGGAAGCTTCAGGATAAGATAGGTTTTCGCTAGACTTGTCCTATAAAGCAACACTGCTTGTTAGTCACTACGCTACACCAGCTGCTGCCCAGTTCCTCTAACATTTTGTTACTCCACCATCATAATGGAAAATGTAATGTGCTTTGTTTTTTTGTTTTGAGAAACTGCCAAAATACAGGATGTTTTGTTTGTATTTTTCAAACGCCATGGTCTACAGCATGCCTTCCAGACACAGCCTCAGGTCATGTCTGTGCAGCCAGGCTGGACAGTCAGATTCTGAGAGTGGACCAGGCCTGCTCAGCAGAGTCAGTGGCCAGACATCAGTCTCACCACGTACGTGACACCAAGATGAGCCAGGGCAACCCTGCAACACTACAATTTAAGTAGAACTTCCAATTTGCTGTGGTTGGAATGAGCTGATTTTGGTTCGAAAGGTATAGTGGTTTTTTGTTGTTGTTGTTGTTTTGTTTTTAAATTCCCTACCCCCTTTCTGGGTTTCAGACAACACAATGGGAAATGTTGAAAAAAAATGTTCTTAAAGGGATTCTTACCCTTTCTTTCTTAAGGAAATTTAGGGAATTTAACAACTGTTGGCCTCTGGCTAATCCCCAAGCTAAAGTCTTTTTCCAGCTTCGCCTACATCTTGACCCCTCATGGCAAATATTTTAGGCAGTCTATTTATAAAGTTCCTCACTTCCCCTGTTACTTCATCTTCAGAAATGCCAATAATTTAGCATCTAGAATGGTGCAGCTGGTATCATAAACTTGGGAAGGGAAAATTCTATGGAACAGCTAATTCTCCTGTTATAAATTAAGAAGTCATTTTATTTTCTTCCAAATTCTGCAGTTAGAGTGAAGCAATACAATGGTTCAAAGACGCTTCAAAATTTTAGAGATTTTGATAGATCTGCTAACAATAGTTCTTAACTCTGGCTTCATATTTTAATTACGTCGGTCACTTTTAAAAAAGTACTGATTTATATCTCAGATCAATGTAATCAGAACTGTAGTTGCTGATAATTTTTTCTTTAATGTGTATTGGTGTTTAGCCTGCAAGTATGCCTGTATGAGGGAGTCCGATTCACTGAACTTGAGTACAGACAGTTGTGAGCTACCATGCGGGCAGCTGGGAATTGAACCTAGGTCCTCTGGAAGAATAGCCAACGCTCTTAACCGCTGAGCTATCTCTGGCTTTCTTAAGAGCTTTCTCAGATAGTCAAACATGAAGCTGTATATGAAAGCTTTTGTATTAAACTTGCTTAGGAAGACAGCAGCCAACTACAGGTAGAATTTTGCAATATCTCACCTGAACTGAGAAAGTCATTAGTCTATTCATTTGTGAGCTAATCCACCTGGAAGAGTTTTTCAGCTTTTGCATGAGATGAGAGAAAAAGTCCACCTGGACAGTCTCGCCAATTCTCAATGGACTTGTAAGAGACAATGATAGAGAGCTTTGACTTTCTCCATATAGTCCTAATGAATGTGTCCCTTTCTGCACAGTCAGTAACAGGATCTGTCAGTTGCTTAAGAATGAATTGTTTTCACTCAAATTATATTGAATCTTTGGGGGGTTTCCAACAATATTAAAAAAATAAATCTTATCTTGGGATATTTACTGACTTGTAAATCGCTAATGATACAGTAATTTGATTCCAGGATGTATATTTAATTTGTTCAAGGTGATGACTTCCTGATTGCATATATGATATTAATGTATCATCTATCTGAGATAAAACTCACTACATTTTATGTCTTCCAAAAAGTCAGCCCATTAGATCAATGTTCTCAGTCTTTTAAAACTAATTTAATTCTCCATTACAGTCTTGGAGAAATGCTACCATCAGGGAGTGCGACCTAGTTCTTCACCTCTCTCTCAGTACATAACTGAGTTTGGGCCATTAAAAATCTTGTTTGTGGTGCTGATATTTCACGGTAGGTGGAACCAAAAGCTGGAAGTTTGCTCCACTCTATATGGCAACCATCTAGTCTTAACTCTACACATGTCTGTTTTGTAGTAATGCTTTTTATAACACAATAAAATATTTCCATGTAAATTTATGTCAGTACTTTTATTTTATTATGATGTCTTTTCATTCTGCCTACACAATATTATTGTGTTTGTGTTTGTATGTGTGTGTTTATATATTTTGTATTTATATTTGGTAACGTGTACTAAGCAAGTCCAGTCCCTCAGATTCTATGTATCTTTTAAGGCCACAGTTTGCTGTTAAAGATTTATTCCCACCCATGAAGTCTCACCATCACCCCTGCCTAAACATGATCTGAACAAGGATGATATCAATAGACAAGCTAACAGAGAAGGGGGAAAGTTCACAGGGCCTGAACCCTAGGCAAAGAACCAGAGGCAACTAAGGAATGCCAAGAGAAAGGGTCTTCCCTAGGGAAGAGAAGACCAACTGATTATCCAATGTCAACTGGACAGGCCTGGACCATACATACACGTAACACTGCACAGAGTGAGCACAGTGTATTTGCATATTTAGGGATATATAACATTAATAATGACATAATATGTAATACATATCAATAATGAAAGAAAAAGAGACCATGAATTTGAAAGACTGCAAGAGCATATACATGGGAGGTTTCAGAGAAAAGGAAAGGGGGAATTATAAAATTATATTATAATTTCAAAAAATAAAAAGAATACCTAGCATTAAGAAACTGAAGTAACTTTAAAAAGGGACATATTCCCTCCTATCAACATATTTTAATAGAGTTCTTTTAACATACACAAGATTCCTTTCGCCAAAGATAAGATATACTTCAAGTACTTTATTTTTTTAGAACAAGAAAGAAAAAGGAAAATGTTGGCTGAAGTTGTTTTTTTTTTTTTTAAATTACTTTTGTATGAGATAAAAGTTGCATTCCGTTCTATAAAGAATCCTTGGGGCATCTCTCTGTAGGCGCTCCTCTCTCTTATTCAGAACCTGTTCTATATCCTTTGACGAAGCAGGGGATTGCAGGGGAGGCCCAGGCTTGCAGCCTTCCTTTCAGCTGTGTCTAGGAACTAGGGCATGAGTGGGGGGGATGGAGCCAGACCTCCACTTTAGCTCCAGATCCCCAACAGGGAGGGTTTTGTGGCATACCAGAGAATGGAAGGGGATTAGCCTGGCTTGTCCTACTTCTGGTCCATCTTCACAGCTTCATTAGTTCCCTGAAATTTCAAAAGAAACCAAAGTCCTAGGCAAGGGCCGGGCAGCTTTTCAAAATTCCTAAGCATAATTAAGAGTATGGTCCACCATAAAAAACCATATGACATCCTTTGCTTCCTCAGGAGCACCAGCTGCCCAAACTCCTATTTCTAGGATATTACTGGGGCTTGGTTTCATCTTTTAAGTATCACATTAGGTGTTCCACTTGCTACAGAAGACTAACCTGAGCAGTTACCTTCAGAAAGAGTCAAACATTTCATCACATAAGCTTTGTCTTCACTTTTGATGTAACCTGTATATAGTGCAGTGCTCAGCACATCCAACCTGTAACTTCACTTGGCATTTTCATTTGCTCATGAGACTGATTTGCTCAGGGCCAGAGTTATTATCCTCTACCTCTGTACCTCTAATACCCAGAAGACACTCCCCCCAACCTCTGACTGCATTGACTGACCAAGAAGTTCATAGTTGGGGTCCACAAGCAAGCTCTGGAGAATACAATTTTAAGGGCAGAGCCCAAACAACCATGTTTATTTGTTTCTGTAAATCTCAGAATGGAGAGAGTTGCATGCCTATGCTTAAAATCCACAGTTATCATTTAATTGGGAATTCTTTAGCCAGTCTTTACATGAAAAGCACCCAAGCAGCTTTACAAAACCACAATACCTTTGTTACTTAACACACATCCAAGACCAGCTCTGTCACACATATTTTGAATGATTCCATTTGTGAGAAATGGTTGATTTTAGTTCTTGGATAATTAACATTTGTGAAAACACGTTTAAAAAGCAGTATTAATGCCTATCCCAGTCTTCTTCTGGAAGTGCTGCTAATAACATAGTTATCTTTTATAGGGTATCCAGCCACTATGGCCGCCTCCTCAAGCTTTGAGTAATGTGAGGCCTTTATGATAAACACCTATTTCCTATATATTTAGAATTCACATAAATTCTAGAAGTAAATTTGATGTTCTAGGGTATCTAAAGAGTGTCTGTTATAGTTGGGAACTTCTAAAGAGAAGAAGTCAAATCATCTACTCCAAACTATGTTAGGAAACAGAGGCAACTACTTGTGTTAGTGGTCTTGTTGTACAGAGTGAGTGCTGACCAGAGACAGTCCCTAACACATAGGAGACCAAATTCCTCCCGCCAGCAGGCACCAGAGTGGTGGAGGGGGCTCCTTATTTCTGTAGCAAGTTAATTCCAAATAACACAAAATAGCCAAATCTTCAAAAGACATTTCTAGTAAAGGCATTCTAAAATATGAAGAGCATAGGTTATCTTGGTATTTTCATGGTAATCCAAACAAGCACTTCTTTCTCTTCCATATGGAAACAAAGCAGAACCAAATATAGGTACTAATGTGAGGCGTGGGAACCTGGCAGGCAACCCATGACGTTAAAAGCATGGTAGCTATCAATTACAATTCCTAAATATATAAATGCTTATACATTTGGTAATTCTGAGGTATCTGAGTCCCATTTGACCTCTGCCAGGCTCTCTTCTTACTCCACTCAACACTATGGCAAGACTTTGTGAAAAAAGAAACTGTTAGAAGAAAGAAAGTCAATACTGTTTCCTAACAGTAAACAAAACAAAACAAAACAAATTCTAAAAATGCTCCTTTTTCATTTTCAAAGCTCCTTTACTGAACCCATAAATACTTCATTTAAAACTTAAGAGCCACATTTGATGAATAAACTTAATATATATTAGATTTTTAAATATAACAAGGTCTGTCTTCAGCCATCATTTTGACTGAAATCTAGCATTGGTTTCAGGATTCTGAACTACAAAGAAAAACAGAAGGTATGCTTGAACTTGAATTTTCCACAATATGCACCACACTGATTAAATTAACTAAATAATTCCCGAAATCCATTTAAAATTCAGTACAAACTCTGTCTAATAACTCAAATCCCTAAATAAAACTATGTAAAACCACAGTAATTCTTACAAGTGAAGGCTCAAAAGGAAACCACTTAAGAGACAAAAAGCAAAATAGAAATCAGTAGACAATGATGAAAAGCTGCATGTTCACACTTCTCTTAGGCTCATACTGTAACTGGGAAGTGCACTTCATAAACAGTAATAAGATACTGCTTGCAAAAAAAGAGGTCTATCAAATAGTAAAATTTTCCCTTTAGGTTAATAACATAGAACCATACGTCTGACTACTGCTTGCCTCTTTTTTGTTTAGAAAGAACATAAACATATGTATTATGTTATTCTGGAGTTACCTCACAAGTCATGGAAAATTCATATGTAATAGCTGAGTTCTCATATCTTACCTAACAGGTATGATGTATGTAGGGACTTAGCTCAGTGTGTAAGAGAATGAGCTCTGGAGACCATGTGGGTTGGAGGTTCATGTGCTGCCCTTATTGGGTAATTTTAGGCACATTACTTAAAAAAGGTTTTGTCCCAGCTTCTTCACCTGCATGGCTCTTGTAAATCAACAAGGCAAACTGTTGACACATAATCTGAATGTTATAGGAGTTATTAGAGGTATGTCGGTTAGTGACAGTGGAGAAAAGTAGAGGCAGAATTCCTAAAGCACAGTTGAAAGTATCAGTTATATTTATAGATCAGTCCTACTTCATGTGACCAAGCCAACAAGTATTGAAAACCAAGTGGGCAACCTATGTCAGGGTAGATGGAAAAAGAATATAACTGTCTTGGAATTCTGGAAAGAAAGCTGAGTGGAAAGCCTTCTGGTCACTTCTGTCCAGCCCATCATTATCCATGCAGCATGTATCTTTGATGGGTTTATGCCCTGAGAGACTCTGACGGCTTCCATGTTCTATGAATAATACATATTTTGGGGACAGTGTCATACAATGATCTATCTTTGCTCTAAAAAGACTCATGACTAAGCAAATGCAAATAAGTAGCACATCCTAACCACAAAGAAAGGTCCTTATCCCTATTGGAAAGGCCATCTTCATATCCTGTTGGAAGGTTGAGGACCCATACTTTTTGGAACTTGAAGCAACTCACAAAACTCTGTTTTTAAGATGAAATGCTTCCAAAGCTCATCTCCCCAGTAACCAGAAAGAAATTTACATTGGAAAGTATACTTGCTTTAGTTTTAAAAAATCAAGTAAGATTAGAAATCGGATTACTTCTTTATAAGGAAGGCATTAATTTTTAAAAGAAAGGCTTATCTCTTTTGGAAAATCCAGTATTTCACAAGGCAAAACCTATTTGTGAATATTCAACTTCTGTGAATCATTCTAAAAGGAGTAAACTTTTCTCTTTAATGACATTTAAGATTGTTTATATGTTATGAATGACGTATAGACGATTTTAGGATTAACAATTCAGGATGACTAAATTCATACATGGAGTTTTGGTTTTGAAATAATTGTGTTTTTCAGACATAATAAGATTAAAGTTTGTAGTCACCCTGTGTCCATATGACCCTTTCCTCAACACTAGCAGTAGTTAGTCAGGCTAAGTCTGGCCTAAAACTGACAACAGTTCTCCACCCCACTGTCAACAGTTACAGAGAAAGAACAGTAGGATTCAGCCCAGGTTATCTTATTAGATCCCTGTGATTCTCAGCTCTCTGTGCCAACACAAATATCAGGGCCACCCAACCCCCTAAATACAAGTACACACAAATTAATTAGAGCTTACACGACATGTAAAATTATGGATAAAAGCCTAGAACTGTTCTTTATTCTCATCTTGTGTGACTGGGTCTTGCTAGGTAGCCCAGGCTGACCTTGAACTTGAGATCCTTTGCCTCACCTCTGAATCACACACATGTGTCACTGTGTCCAGCTTTTATGATTCACCTTAAATCTATGTGCTTGCTCATCAAAAACACTATAAAATCAATTTATGACAGACATGTACACATCATCGTTTTAAACATGATATACTAGGATTCCTTTTACTTTAAGAATTAAGAAAACATAACAGTTGTGTAGCTTAATTCTACAGAGATAATTTAGCAATTAATTTATATGCTGCAACAGCAGTGCCAATGAGTTCCAACTGTAAGTTATTTTCTTGTTAAAATGTGCAAAAGTGTTTTAAAACACGGTAATTTATATCGCATGAGTTATCTATGGAAAGGGATCAAATTTGTAATTGACAAGACTTCTCACACAGCACACCTGAAGTGTTCTTCATAAAATTTCCTGTGGAAGATCTAGAGCCAGCTTTTCTGAATATGTGTTTTATCAACACTTACCTATATTCTCACTCCCTTTACAGTTTTTAATCAATATTTTTAGGTCATGTGAATTTTTAACTTTGATCAGAGAAGTTTGATTTCCCTGAGATTTAAGTGGTTACTCAAGTTAGAAATTATTTTAATAGCTGAAAATTAGCATTCAAGTAGCATTTGAGTCTTTAATTCTGAAATATATTTAGTACCACAAACTCTCTACAAAATGTAAATATGTCCAGTAACTATTTGCATGTGCTTACATACGCGGCATATATACCTAAAACTTAAACTCCTGCTATATAATTAAGTTCATTAATTTAGGAATGTATGCAATGTCCATTACTTAAGTTTTAAGAATTTATTTAAAAGTAGAGAAATTATTTTCAGTGAAGACAACATAACTTGAAATATTTTTTTATTAAGGAAGAAGATAAAGAAACTTTAATGAATAAGGACTGTACTCAGAAAAAATTACTAATTCTATATTTAAGATGTGAGTATATGTAAAACAAAATATCACAATGTTCCTTGGAAGTAGAGTCTCTCTAAAGTTGTGAATGTATTTGATAGTTTAACTACTTCGGGATTAACTTAATGATGTTGTCTATTAGATTAAACAGTTGGTATTTATGACTACCCCTTTATTACTCTGTCCAAGAATAATTTAAACAAAGCTATTCCTTAGTAGAAAAGCAGGCCTAAGTCTAGTATGAGAACAGATTTGTATTTAATTATGCAGGAAATACCATAGCTGGAAATTCGATAATTTTATCAAAACCATCTTTGATTTATTTGAAACATTTTTATAAAAAAAAAATCTCCTCTTACATGTAATCGTTATAGACATCTGTGGACTTCTAAGATTTTATTTTTAATAGAAAGTAATATTTGGTACAAAAAATATTTGGAAGAAAGCTTTTGGTCTAGTATAAAAGTTTCTTAGAAATCTTAAGGGCTGAGCACAATAAAACTAGGGCAATGCATATATTCTCAGTTACTCAGAAAAAACCTGCAGAAGTGACTAGTGGCATGTTCTGACACATTCTTTTCATAAACCGAACCCTGTCAGTGACAGCAGAACAGATTGTGTGCATCTGCTGGGCACGAGCCAGATGACAGTGGAAAAACGCACATGGGTACCTTGGCACAGCAAATAAAAAATGGAGAAAAAAAGACCTGGAAGAGACAGTGCTCAACTTTAATTGAAACATTCTTTCCAACATGATGAACATCGTCCAACCCCTTGTGCATGGAGCCTGTCAATTTTACATGTACAAATGTATTTTTAAAAGAATCCTTTATAAATTAGTGCTGTTTTGTCCTTCCATAGCACTAAATATTGACTCGGGCATTGGGTTATTACTAAAATTATGTCAAATGTACTAAGCACAAGGGGTGAAAAGACACCTGAGTAGTTTGGTACAAGAACACTGAACTTCGGAAAACCCTCTCAGGTTCAGTGAAATTTTCAGTATCTGAGTTAGGTTTTCAGATCATGTGAGTATTATACTGTCAAGTGCCAAGGATGCATCAATTCAAATATTCTGTAAATGTGACTCTTGTAAGTGGTGCTTGCACTCGATAATGCTGCACTATTCCATCTTATGCTGATCAACCACAGTATTATTTAAACAGTTGCCTCAATAGCAGAAGAGAGCCCCATACATACAAACAAGTGTGTTGCTAGCTATAAATCATATCTGGAAGTTCTCTTGGATACTCTGATTACAATGAAAATTTATTCTATACAGTATACAATGCAAATTTTAAACTGGAGACAAAGTTGTTTAATAGATTAGGAGTCTGACAGAAGCAGCTGCAGTCAAAAAAAAATCCTGGTGATTAACAGCCATTTTCCAGTAATCATAACCCTGGAAAGGGCTACTGAGCAGGGGGAGGGGGTTGCAGATGGGAATAATTCTCTAAGCCCATATGCCTTAGAGGGCTCCATCATCTTCATGCAGACTTATTATTATTATTATTATTTTTGAATTAAAGCTTTCAGAAGCGTCCTTGATTGCAGTGTTGGGAGCTGTCCATGCTGTTTTGCCTCAGGGAAGTCCACTCTGCAAGTCTGCCTTGCGCTGAGCACTCTTTTATCCAGGCATTAAAACAAGGTTAGAAAAGAAAGCTGGAATGCAAGGTGCACACCAGAGGGTCATTATTCAAAAGTGGGAGAACTATTTCAAGCAGACGTAACTCCCCAGGCTATATACACTGGAAAGGCTTTGTCAACATTACCTGCTAGCAAAATATGATTTTTTTTTGAGAAAAAAAAAGTGAACTATAAAAACAACAAAGAGGGAAAGTCGCTTCTTGCACCAGAGATATTCCAAGTTGTATCAAGATTTCCTGAATGTGTCTTTTATATGTCAAATGTTAAAGTCCTTGGTAAAATTCTGCATTTCCTGTACTTTATATTTCTTCTCACATTGAGTGAAAAGATATAAAAAAAGTCCATTTGTTCATTGCCTCCAAGTAGGTAAACTGTAGTTAGAGTTAATAATCACTCAAGCAAATAATTATAGTAGAACTGTATTTACATATTTTTAACTATTCAAAGAAAAGTACGTTTCATCTCTATGAGGAAAAATTGATTTAGCAGGTTCTATATGACACATTCTATATGTAAGCATGCTTGTGAAGGAGCGTAAGGATGACTACAATACCACTTGTTCTTCCCACAGAATTCTATCACCACATACAACCAAATTGTAAAATAACATAAACAAACAAGTACCGATAGACCCCTCAAAGGCAAGTACTGACTGAAACTAATTGAAGACTCCAGAATTCTTAGAGACTGTTTTCACAAAGCACCTTCAACTCTGTGAATCAGTCACTTTCCCTGAATTGAAATCCTATTGAAAGTATTACTGTTAAGCAATAATCTATCTAAAGTCAAAACTTGCAATAAATGCCTTTTAAAAGTCAAGGCTGAAATTATTTTTATTCTCATGTTCCCATTTTAAATTCTGAAAATTACATCTGATGTGTGAAGGTTCTGGTTTTCCTAGAGAAAGAGGTATATTTTATTTAGTAATCATTAAAATTGATCCAACACAGCATCCAGACAAGACATTTGACCTGACAGTAACCCATTTTTTAATAGTCTAAAGGAAAAAAAGTTAAAAGATTGCTAAGTGATCTTCATTAGTCAGAAAATAAAGTGTTAGAGTGGTATTACAGAAGTTTAATAATTACTGGGCATTCATTATATGAATGCATAATGCTTTTCTATGCCTTCACAGAGACTTCAAGAGGTGGATGTTATCAGTCCCATTTTCCAGATACTAGTCTGAGGTTTTCCGGAGCTTAGATAACCTGCCTTCAACCACAGGCCAGCCAACTGACAGATGGATTTTGAACCCAGTTGGGGATGTTGCTCGGCATAATCATGCTCCACAGCTTATAGGCACACAATGTATGCAATAGCATGTGTGTGTAATTAAGGAACAGAAAATGAGTATGGCGATGGGTTCTTTAAACGCTTTGTGTTACTGAAGTGGTTTTCTCTTTCTTTCAGATCCATCATCATTGTATCTCTCACTTACTCTGCTCTTTCATCTCTACTCCATAAACACGTGTGTGTGCACATGTGTACACACACACACATGAGATCTGACCAAAGACTTCAGAGAGTCACACAGAAGCAGTGAATTTGGTTCAGCCTATTCCATAAATGAAGCTTCTCCTGAGAGCTCAGGCAGCTGTTCATTGCTGTTGTGGGTGTGCCATCAACTGACTTTAAAAACACAGCAGCTTGTGACAAAGACACTACCCTGTAGTCCTTACTCTTGCAAGATCAATGCACGAAACTCTTTGTCACGTGATATTGTCCTGTGTTGAAGCACATCAGTCTTTCAAGTGTAAGGAAATAATAAGTTAACAGCCGAGACAATTCTACAGTCACACATGGGTAGTCAAAGCAAGGTAAAAGTGCACATGCTTTCACAAGACCAAATGATGGTTGTTTTTTTGTTGTTGTTTTTGTTTTGTTTTGTTTTGTTTTTTATAAGAAGGAAGATCAGACAGGGTCCAAAAATGATAAATATTTTAAAAAGGGAGAAAAGGTCAAGTGAGGAGTCTTTAAGACTGTTTCTTTGACTTATTAAATGAGGGAAGGAGATGGCTCACATAGTGCTCGCTCTCTCCAGCCACATCAAGAGATGTTGTCAGTCTGTTTGGACCCAGGAGCCACAAGGAAGCAACACTGGGAACTGAGAAACCCATGCCGGCCCTTGGAAACCTATTCACGTCACTGTGGAAATTGTTTTTAGTTTACATAAAGGGAGAAAAGTTCAAGTGTGAAAGAAAAGTGTAGGTGACTATTTCCTTGACCACTACCTACACACACTTTAAACTGGCTTCCAATAAACCCAATAAGTCAAATCTTGCACACTTGCCTTTTCACACAGCCAGGTTTGCTGCTTTTGTTTAGTGAAGAAACATAATCCAGATGGAATTAGGTCAGGATTTATACATTTTTGACTTATTAAGAGTTAACAAAGAACGGTGAGAGAATCTACAACACAGATTTTATGTCCTTGGTCACAGAACGCTTTACTAAAAGACCAATGACTTAGTAAGTCTCTTCACATATGGATGGAAATCAGGCACCTTGAAGAAGTAATTGGTTAACATAGTTTAAAATGTCTAAAGTGCTTCACAAGACTACCTATTTGATGCAACGCTAAGATATTCAGGCATTAAAATCAAGAATAGCTTGTATAATGTTTATATAACAAGATAGTGTATTTTCCTATTTAAAATCTCCATACTTCACACTTGACAGTGGGTGGAATAATGTTTATCAGGGTGGTGATTTATACTATTTTGGACTACCCTAAGAAAACAAAGAAACCTCATGTTGTATTTTAAATTAAAACAAAATCAAAGATTCACACAATTTTCAATGGGATGTCTAATTTTTAACACAATAACTATCATTTTTACTCCTGCCTATATTTATAATATATGCATCAAAGTTCAACATTTCTTCTCTCTTGCTGGAGGGCTTGGCCCACAGGTATTCTGATGAGATTCCTTTTACATTTTCTGAAAAAGGCCTGTTATATTAATCTTTTAATACTTTGTTAGAAAAACGTATGTACTAATATTGACAGAAAAATAGTTGCTCTTGATATTTAAATAAAATGAAAATAATCTAATTTATCTATTTTAAAGGAACATGAAGTTACATTTACTTGTTGAAGTGTTCAGTCAAAGTTATTTAGATAATTAATAATTGGTTTGGTTTGTTACTGACTAAACTAAGATTTATACCCTGTTAGAACATTGTGAAAGCAATAATTTAGTTTAAAAATAAGAGTGGAACAAATATTTATTATGTAGTAACACTTTCTCCTGAAGGGTCCCATTTAATATATTTCCAAAGGTGAAGGCTACTTTTAGAAAGGTGTGCTGGCAATAATCAGACTCCACCTCTCACAAATGAGAAGTCACTACTCTGGCCGCTAGAAATTATTTTTAATAGGATTGAAAGAAAAGAAGCCCATTGGTAAGCGTTCAAAGTGTAACTGGCAATTAAAAGCTACTTTTAAACACTTGTTACTTTATGTGCCAAAGAGAAGTAGACATTTCAGACCAGTTTCAAGTGCAAGGATTACAAATGCAGATATTTAGAAATCAACTGACTTAACATGATATTAGTAAAATTACTTATACGTATTTTCCCTCTTTGCACTTTGTATTTTGATTGAATTATTATTAAAAATGTGAACATTTATCAATAAAAATCACAGCAGCACCATATATTGTGGTGGAACATTGCTATTTCATGTGATAAGTAGAAAAAAAATCTTTGATGTTGATTTACATCACAAAATGATCTTGCCTATCAGCAATATAAGGCATAAGCTTCACTGAAAAGAAACTATTATATTTTTCTTTGTACAACGACAAAACCCCCCACAGGTATCTGATCAGGCCTTCATGTACTATGTAGTTAGGGGGTAGGGAGGCAGTCCCATGTTCCGACTCACACCTATTGTTTCATGCATTCTACACTGCTATATGGGAATCAAAAGGAAACATACTGAATCCACTTTGCAGCTCAGTTCTTAGTGATTTAAGAGGCAGAGTGTTCAAGCTGAAGAAGGGAAACATTGCGCCTTTCCTTTCCCAAAGCCACTGCTCAGGAAGGAGGCCCTCTGCTGCTCAGCCTACACTGGAGGAAAAGGACATTGCTTAGGGCTGAAATCACTCTGAGACAGAGGAGGGAAGTTTATGATGTGGCGCTGTGCACTGTATCTGGTCTGCAGCCAGCAAGTTTTCATTTTGCAGCCGGGCTGCCAGTACCTGCCCTGCATACACAAGAATAAAAATATACCCGCTCTACCTCAGGAACTGTGTGGATGTTAGAATTAAAAGAGTTTATTTCTCTTTCTTTATCCTGAGTGTAATTACTGTTTTTAAAAAAGAAAGAGCTGAAACTATAGTAACTGGAGGCTTCCCCTTTTTTTCTTTTTAAACTCCTCAAACTACCTTCCCACAAAGCCATTTAAGTCAAATTGTACATTTACAGACTCACCTACACGATGGATATAACTTAAAACATCTGCTTAGACACATATGTTTTGTTCTGTTATAAAAAATGTGGCAATTTAAAAAATATAGGGCCATTATAATCTTAAAATGTGTTCTTCTGTGTGTGTTCATTCATTAAAGAGATCTTTGACTGCAATTAGCTAGTCGGTTCTATAAAGCCTTCCTTGTGTGACCATGATTTCTAAAAATAAAATGTTCCAGTGAATATTTCAGCTAAATAGCCACACCTTCAAAATTACTATAAAGAAATCCCAATCCTTCATGTTGCATGAAAAAAAAATCACATCTGCTTTCCAGAATAGTTTGTTATGTACCTTATACAAGGTCAACAATTAATTAGGAGATAAGAAATGAAAAGTCAACTTTATTACCCTACTAGGCAAATTTCCTTATCTTTTCCTATCACTTACATTAACAAATCTATTGTCTAATTTCATAAAACTAAGCATATTTAAGTCAATGGTGCCAATATTTATGGTTGGAGCAACAGATGCATTTGATTGTTACCATTTTAACTTGCTGAAAATATTACAGATATATTTTTTAAAATCTAGTTTTAGGCTGGTTTCTTTTAAGCACTTCATATCCTCTAACAAAGGACCATGTCTAATACTCAAAATTCAACATGCTAGAAATTCACAGTATCCTTAAACCATGTGCAACATCTTCATATGTATGTTATCTCTCCCAAGGTGCAGGAAGACAATCAGTGATGCTCAGGCTGCAGTTTGGGGAGAGGAGCTTCCCACTAGGAACTGCTTCGAAGATCGAATCTCCAGTCGCTACAACCAGTTGAAGGGACTTTATTGAAATCATCGCTTGAGGACCTGCACTGTCATTCAAGAGGCAGGATGAACATCACTGCTTCATTCATTTCAAATTTTCTGCATTAAGATTTAATAAAGTCTCTCAAATGTGTACATTATTAAAGAGTACTGATTCCTACAGATTTTCTTTATAAGAAGTTTACTGCATTTATTGTTTGTCATATCACCGATTTCCTGTACAGTACCCTCAGAAATTTATCTTCATGTGTACTCTGAATTTTGTTTACAGTTACTGTATTTTAAAAATAAAATAAATACCGAGATTGGATTTCCAGCACAGAACAGCAATGTATAACAGACATATTATAGTAACAGCAAATGTCATTTGTTCTGCCAATGAAGCTAAACTATGGATTTATATAACAGGCAACATACATTCCTTCCTTACTATGAAGGGGGTCTGTTTTGGGCAGTGAGAGCAAGAAAGAGTAAAATAATAACATACTATATTATCTTTTCCATATTCTTATATTTTACTATAGTGGTCTCTGTCAGAAACATTATTTTTCTTAACAGACATTTTTGAACACAGGCATTTTAGTGTTATCTCTAGACTCCCACCAGGGGGTAGGGAATATATTCTTTAGCACCTTTTATTTTTATGTCTTAATACTACACAATATGACAGTTGTCAGAATTATTTGAGTGTACTTTAGAGTTGTGGGCAGGAGCCCTGAAAATGTTTGATTTTTGTTTCATGGTCTTTTTTAGCACTGCACATTCAGCCACCAACAGGAGGTGTTTTCAGGGAAAACAAACCTTGACGGTTTTCTCTGCTCACTAGCTAGAACAGATCATTACAAATTATCCTATTTCTCATGCACCATTCTCTTCCATACCGCATATTTGCTTCAATTCTCTGAGGGAAGCAATGTGGCTCCTGTGAGAAAGGCCCGCCCCTTCCTAGATGTTTGCTTCCCTAAAAGAAAGGAGCACACCCCCTTACATCTTTGGAATTTGTCCAACAAGCAAAGAATTGTAATAACACTGTAGCACCGACTAACTTAGAAAAAAATTAGGCAAATGCTGCTAATATTCTGTGTATTTTTAAGCAGAAACTAACTCCCCTCCTCCTCCCCCACCTCTCTGTCTGTCTGTGTCTCTCTCTCTGTCTCTTTTTTTTTGGTGTGTGTGTGTGTGTGTGTGTGTGTGTGTGTGTGTGTGTGTGAAACAAGACTTAGCTTTTGCACTTGGGTCCTCAAAACACTGTATTAGTGAAAGTCATAAATGTGGTGTGCACACATGCCCTGTGACAACTCAGGAGGAAGCCCATAGATGTTCCAAGCCTTTGAACTATTAGGGGAATGTCACTTTCATAACTGTATTAAAGAAAAAAAAATCACAAGTTCAAATGCCAGTTTTCTTAGGTAGAATCTGAGCTGCCAGAAGTCACAGATTTGCAATAATATCACGAGTCTTTACTATGATTCTAAGGACAGAAAACTTGTACTGAAGATGATGTCCACTAATGTCTCTCTCATGAAAGCACTCTGTGAGTCATGAGAAAATATGTTCTAATAAGCCCCCCTTCCATCACACAGAGACATCTACTCCCTAATCAAGTTTTCCTTTTGTTATTTTATGAGAAACAATATTTGCGCACATATCTGCACACTTATCTTTACTCTTACTGTTTTAACCTTTCAACTGCAGAGTTCACACAGAAATCTGCATGTTGCAAACACATGGAGTTAACACAAGTTGGTATCTCTTGAGGGAGTTTTTGCTTAAATGCAATAAATTCTTTTACCATCTTTTTTATCAGTCGCTCGATGATGAACTCAGCTATACAATCTACAGGTCTACAAAATCGAAGATCTACTATTTTTCTTGTGCAATAATAATGAATATGAGGAAGGATTACATGACTTGTAACTGAACATATAAACTTACTACACTTGGCAGAATATTGTTAAAGTTAAAGCAAACCTACATGTGTCATAAATCTACAGATGAAACATCTCATTCACTACAGCATCCTATCCTATTGTAGTAATGCACAGAAAATTAAACACATAAATAGTAATTTTATGTATCACGGAAGATGTAGGCAGTGGAAATGCAACGTTTACATGTATGGATGACTCGTTAGTGTTTTACTGTGAGACACTAGGAGGCATCAGTAAAAAAGGACTTCAATTTTAGAAGAAACAAGAAACTACTGAAGTGCTGATGTGTGTGAAGTTTGAGTTTTAAAAATGCTACAGGTAAAGCTATTCTCTCACAGTCTTAAGCCATTATATTTTGTCATAAAGAATGATGTTTATATAATATTCATAAAATAGACATATATCTATATATATTATTTCACCAATAAACACCTATCAAGATGTACTTTGCATGTATTGGTTCATAACTACATAACTACTCATTTTGATGAAGAATATACTTGGTAACAGAACAACACACTGGATATTGACAATTATGCATTTTCTGATCAATTATTCAATACCATGAATATGTTTTATTTCTAGCCAATTCTGCTTTGCATTCTATGTAACACTTCTGAAATAGCCTAAGCTCTATGGTAAGCATTTCACACAAACAAGACAACTTGACGCCTGTTCATGGAGAACCGATGGAACTTCAAATTTAAGCAACGAGAAAGCTCATAAAGGAACATACTTTCTTTCACTGCACTATTGAAAGCCTATTATGTGAACACTGAGTTTTCCCCTGTTTGAATTGCTCTTTCTAACGATGAAGCAACAGGGTTGTGGCATACTTATCTAGCCGTCATTTGGAATCAGAGTGTTGCTGTTCCTCAGCAATCGGCTTTTATCTTTGCCCTATCAGAATAACACGTGAACTGTGTAATCTGCCTTTTGTAAGGTGTACAGTGTTGTTGCTTCAGTTCTGTGACTTGCCTCTGTGATCTGATTTGATTTCTTAAAGGTAACAGATCTCAATGAAGAGTACTGAATGCAGGAACATTGGAGAATCCGTGGGATTAAGGTATAGTGCCGAGGCTGGGATCCCAGTCAGCTCTTCTTCCCCATGTGGTATATTCACTAAGCATCAGAGATGAAAGCCCCTCATTTGGTCCAAACCATCACTGTGTATGTGCAAAAGATACACACATGCTTTTCTAAGCTTAGACAATCATTTGGGAGACATTTTCTTAAAAGATGCTATTTAAAAAAGTTAAAAATTAATTAGTAGTCCTTTTGCAGTCCACATTGCGAGCCTTAACTGCACATTAAATTTTGCCACATTGCTTTGAATCATGGCCCGAAAACCTTGGATTTCTGTTTAATAACTATTTTTTGTTATGTATTACAGTTATTATTGTAAAGATATTTCTCGATTTTTGTCACTTTCTGAGATTTCTTAGTCTAAAATACATAGCACAGAGTTGGGAAATAAAACCATAAAATACACAACAATAAACAAAAGAAAGTTTGAAAAGATAAGGTTAGCATTTACCAAAGGGTTGTTTAGTATAGTTCTCTATTAAAGAAATTTAAATACAATGAATAATTTATTAGAAAGACATAATTGTATCCCGTTCAGCTTATTCACTGAGTAAAGTGAAGGCCAAGGAAAAATTAAAAGATATTTGAAAGCTAGAGTATACTGTTGTTTTCAGGATTCAATTTCCAAGAATCATTAGTTACTTTTTTATTGGAATGAATAAATTCCCCCAAATTTTGCAAAATAAGCCTGTTTATAAAGAAAAAAAATGAGGCAAGTTACAGCAAGCCTTTGTGACTGAAGTTTCCTGTGGTTATTTAGTATCTGTGCCCGGGAAAGTTAAAAATATGATTAACTTTGAAAAGGGAAGAAAGTTGCTTCTTATTATGATATGGTCATTTGTTATTTCAACAAATATAAGAAACATGAATAAGAAATAAATGGCACACCTGACTATTATCCTCTGCTGCATTCACATGCACAGCAACCAAGATGGAGACAGCATAGTTAATGAATGAAGTAAAATATGTTTTTAATAAGGACTTTGAAAACTATACAACACGTTCCAAAGCTGTGTAGACTATATTAATAAGGACAGTAGTTTTTTTTTTTAAACAAAGTTTAGCACAACCTGAAGTAAAGGTAACTGTCAACTATTGACCCTTTAACTTTATGGGGAACCAAATTTTAAACAAAAATTATGTGTAGATTATGTTTTGATGAATACTTTTAGAATCAAGATTAGAATATGATTTATGATTAAATATATGTTCTTTCAAATAATATACAAAACTCATGGACTTAAGGATTTTTCCCTCTTAAGATAGGCGGTAGGGACATTTCATTCTGTCTACCATGTACTTGCTTTAGGAATACTTCTCAACTCAATCATTAATTTCATGCTTGTACTAGATGTTAACAATGTGGTTTGTTGCCTGCATTTTCTATAATAGAATCAATAGCTGCACAAAACTCCACTTGTGCCAGACTGATACACACTGAAGTGTGTTTTTTTTTTTTTCAAGGCTAGCCCAAACTGACATTATTTTAAAAATTAAATGAGCTATTTCAGCTGTGAACTGAAAATTCTTAAACCACTTAAGGCTGAAATTGTTTTTGGCTAGAAGGTTAAGCTTGGCTCACAGGTGGCCACATTTCATGTCCTAGCATGTCTCTAGGGAGGGGATGATTATGCCCTCCATAAACATCTTTACTCTGCAAGCACAATTCCATTGCAAGCTTGTGCCAGTGACAGAGAGCCTGGTCACTCTTCTGGATAAGCACGGACAGGCAACTAGAGTTTCCTTTACAGCACTTTGAAAACATATGCACTCACCAAGTATTTCCTAAGACAGTTACTGTTAGAGTTACTATCAGGCTAACAATAGTAAAATGCACTTTGTGTCAAAGCAGGTCTCCACGGAGGACCAGTTAAAGAACCACAAGAGAGTATGATTCTACACACACAGTCAGCATTTACATATAAAGTATTTCTTATGAAAGACATCCATTTCAAAAATATGAGGGAAAGTCTTTTCACAAAGAATAACTATAGCATCTAAAAGAGTACAAAATGGTTCAGATATAAAATTTCCCTTAAGAATTGGTGGCCTTGCTCTGGAAAGGAAATAACATTAGCATTGGACTCAAACACTTGCATAATACATAATAATACAATAAACAATGTGCTCCGACTCTGTAGACTTCCTTCACAGCTAACTTTTTCACCACTTAGTTTGGTAACTTTCATCCGAAGTCCAAACAGAAGGCGGACTAAGGGACTCAGTCTTGCTTGTTTTTAAAAAGCTTAATATTTCCCTTGATCTAAACAACAGTGCATATGCTGAAATCCAAACGTGAACTGTAAAATGCATAGCCTACCATGGCCAGGGCACTGCTTCTGGTCCCTACCAATTAAGCTCTCTCAAGCCAGCACTTTGGTGAGGGCAGAGGATGCACAAAGGTGGCCCTTGGCAGACAGCCCTGTAGCTTAAAGCCATCCCAAGCCCTAGTGGCTCAGAATCCAAACCCAGGGCAAATCAATCCAAACCCAGGGCAAATCAATCTTGGGGGCAACTTACAGGAACATCTTTCCACAGTGAACTAACGGCTACGTTTTAAGACATCTACTTCAAGGTCACAGAGCAGTCTGTGAAATTCTAAAATCCACCAGGTTCCACGTTCTCCACCCTATTAAGCATGCTAACGACGTGAACTAACTTCATGAAACTTTAAACAAGCTGATGTGACACGAACGAGTCAGATGTGACTTCAATAACGGATGGCAAACAGATACTACTATCTAAAAAGTTACTTTCAGTCACACACAAGGAAATCGTGGATTCTAAAGAAAAGAATGCACAACAAGCCTCAACTTAAGCCTTTCCAAAAGGAGTTAGGATAGACCTACTGCCTGGAAGAGATTGGTGCAGATTTCAGAGACAATACCCAAGCTATTTCTATTCTTTTCGAGAAATGTCAGAGGTACTTACATGAAGGAAGACTCGACCAGATTAGTCCTTGGAATATTTTCCTTTCTTAAAAGAGGAAGAGAAAGAGAAAAAAAATAACAATAATCTTTACTTCATCCAGCCTTGAAGTGCTTCTCCACCTGATTCAAAGCTGCAGGCACGGCGACCCACACAGAACCTTCAAAGTCAATCCAATAGCAGCCCGAAGATGTCTGGGTGTACGCGTGTGCTCAAGTGTCTGTGACTGCGAGCCGAGCGAGCAGAGAGCTGGAGACGAAGTGTGCGTGTGTGCGCGAGCGGGAGGGGGGAGAGCGAGGGGGAGGCGCGCACGGGATCGCGCTTTCGCGCGCGCACCGAAGCCGCTGGAAGAGGAGGAGGAGAAAGAGGAGGAGGAAGGTGGAGGAAGCGAAGGAGGAGGAGGAGAAAGTGGCTCCCTGTGGCCGGCCGGTGGGATTAAAAGTAGCCAGACTCGTCCAGAAAACTGCATCCAGGAAGGAAGTGACAGAAGACGGATGGGAAAAAGGAGAGCAGCACACAGCCTTAGAAACGTCGCGTAAAAGAGCGGGGGGTGGGGGGATGTAAGGATACTGGGAGGGGACGCGGGGGTGGCAAGCAACACCGAGCACACGGGGCTGGGGTTCTAAGCAGCACGTACGAGCCAGTGCGCACCCCCACCCCATTTCATTTTATTCTTGCCTTTGCCTGCGCTGCCTTTTCCTTTCCGTTTCTCTGAGCCCAAACCGTTGCCTCTCCTCCCGAGCTGGGGAAATCATCAGTTTCACTCTTGCAAAAGGGGGGCGGGACTAGACCTCGCAGCATTTTAATAAAACAAACATACTGCAGCTCCCTCCTCACCCCATCCAGTCTCAACTAGATTGATAAATTACTCCACTACACTACTTTAATTATGTATATGGTATGCAGAATAAATCACTGAACATCAGTACCTCAATCAAGCACTTTTAAATGATAATTGCATCTTGGTGAATCAATCTTTCCATTCCTGACATTTTGCTAATTTTAGTTTTACGGTGGGGTAATGGCACATGCCATACGCAAACCTAATGACAATTCTTTATTGCATGAAAGGGAAGACAACAAGGGTAGCGGCGGCTCCCTGCCTCTCTCCCCGCCGCAGCGGAGGACGCTCGGAGGGGACGCTCCGGTGCCGCGCGCTTGCTCCCCCGGGAGGCTGCGAGCCAGCCAGCAGGAAAGTCCTTCTGAAGTCGGGATCTTCCCTCTGACCAATAGGAGCGCGACCCTAAGAGCTGCTCCAGTGACTTCCCCCCGCTTTGGATTCGCGGTAGCCACTTGCTCTGGTCCGCGCGCGGCTCCGTTACTCACGCGTAAAAGCCACGATCCAGGATGTCTGCAGTCCTCGAGCCCAAGCGTGCGCTTCCTGCCCGCCCAGAACATGCAAAGCTTTTGGCCTTGAGGCCCGGAGAGCTAGGCTAGAAAGTGAGCCGAAAGGATTCTCCCGTATTAGTAATAAAATAATTACAAGTATTTGAAATCTCGACTTTATCGCCGGGCCATGAACTTTCGAATCAATCTGGAAATATTTACCGAGGGGACAGCTTCCTTGGAGAGCACCCCTCTCCTTCCCTCAGCGTCTCCTCCTCACCTTACTGGACTTTATCCAGGTCATTAACATGGAAACCAAACCAACTTCCCAAATGCATTAGGCTACTCTGGCTGATAGCGGATGACTTCACTTATCCTGAAGAGTTTCAGCTGCACAGGAAGCAGCAGCTGAGACTGATAAGGACACTCATGTCAAGGTTTAAGTTTGCTCAACACTGTTCCATAGCAAAAACAGGTTAACAAACAACTGACACTTAGGAAAAAAGGTTCCAAGTTCTGGGTCGGTCCCTACTCTAGTCAATTACACCACACCCAAAAAGCTAAAGACAAAATATATCAACCGTATACAAACCGCGTGCCCACATACACACAGACAAGTTTTCATGCCAGGGGTCCTGTAGATTTTTAAAACATTCAAAACATTAATTTTTTTTAATATTATGACTGGAGGAAGAGAAAGCTCACAGAGGACCATAACACCGAAGGCACAAGAGTAGACAATAGTAACACAGTCAAGTATCAAGCTAACTAAAGATATCTCCTCAAAAAACAAAACAAACAAACAAAAATTGTTTAAAAAGCACCCCTCCCCCCAGCACTATGTGTTTAACCCAATGACGGGTTGCATTTGCTGGAAATTCTTCAGTAGGCCTGCAGAGGACTATTTTAACGCAGGGGGACAATGCGGTTCAAAAAGCCTCCTGCCTCATTGTGCAGGCTGTTTGAAGTTAGTAGCTTTTCTAGAAGAGCGGGCTTCAACATACAGGCACCCCCAAAGGCTTCACTTGAAAGCAGAGGTTGACTTCACAGGCCAGTTAAACTCCACCTAAGCAATCTGCAAGTGTCTGGCTCCTTCCCATCGTCACTGTTAATTAGCAGAGCTAATGGGTTCTTGTTTGTTTGTTCTGTTTTTGTAAATTAGGGTCTGTACTATGTATTGAGTCTGCCTTTCATAGAGCAAGTGTGTGGCGACCATGAGTTTATGTAAACAGTATGGCAAAGGCCTCTTTACAGGTACAAGCACTGATGTTTAGAGATGCTGAATACTAAGGCATGTCTAGATATGGCAATGTAGATGAAAATCTAGATGAGTTTTTGATGTTTACAAATATCCTCACCGAGCAAACTATAGGAAGGACCATGAGAACTTACTGCCATACTGCTTTAAATTAATGTAATGACTGTGTTATATGACAAGGTAGATATCGCCAATACATGAATTTCAACTGTGCTATTGTAGTTAATTATAGAAGATATTCCTATTTACTACAATATACTTCAGTTTTAAATTTACTTTCCTTCAAAAGGAAACTTTTACTTTACCCTTTCACATGTCAGGGAGTTATTTAGTGATAAACAGTGTAACAAATTCATATTTATCAACAACAGTGTAAACATTCAAAAGTATGCTAAGCCAAAGTGAGGATGATTTGAAGCTTTGGGCCTGGAGTGTACTATAGTTGGCCTTTTAAAATATAATTATCCCTTCAGTAGCTTTAGCTTCTTAATTATGTGTGACCTAAGTTAATGTTAGCGTTGGTTTCCTTCACATAAGCTTGTGTAGCTGATGTGGAAGGGAAGGAGTTACGTGGAACTAAGCAGTAGACTTTAAAATCATTTAGTAGTCATCCATGAGGTGGTTGATCCAGAGGGTATTTTGTATTTGCCTTTAAATAACCCCAGAATTGCATTATTTATTTACTTAAATTTACTCACACTGGTGATTCCTACTCCCTGGTGGTGCTTGGTTAGGATCAGGATATTTTCTTGTATAGGAAGTAGCTTACTTAGTCTAGGGTATTGAGAGACATAGAATTCCCTATGCAATTTCCAGATTTGTGGTTGGGGACGCGATTCAGTGGCAAAAATCTGACATCCTTGGCTTGCACCAGGCCTTTGCTCGTGGTTTGATATTCAACATTGAAAACACACACACAAAAGTCTTACTAATAGATAAATCCTTTCTAGATCTCAGTTTGCTAGGTTACATGATCTCTCCAATTCAGTTCTGTGTTTGATAAATAAAAATAATCATTATGTCCTTTATATCACTGGGAATATAGGGATTTGTTTAGTTAATAAAAGGCAACTTTCCTTTAAGAAAAAAGGGCAAAGTGGTGGCTGGGATTGGTGTGCTATTAACCACCTCCACTCGTGTGTGTGTGTGTGTGTGTGTGTGTGTGTGTGTGTGTGTGTGTGTGTTCACCAATATTCCTTTCATTTATTCTAAGTGCTTTATATTAAATATAAATACACATTAGTGACCCCTCCAAGGATTTATTTAACATTTAAACAACTGAAGTTATAGAGAGCATGGCGATTGTTTCTGAAAAAAGCTAACATCCAGCCCTGGTTTGTGACATTTCATTCCCCCCTCTTTTCTCCTGCTTCCCTACACTGAAGCAGCACTCTGTGAGAACCCTCTGCACTGGGTCTGCCTGCTTTTAAGCCTGGCCCACGCTGGGTGTAGCTCTTGAAGTGAGCTTTAAAAAATTATTTTAAAGTGAGCTGGGGCGGTTGCCACAGCAACCTACCCTGAGATGAAGAAAGGATATAGATTAATCTACCCCTTAAGATTATTCAAGTGTATAGTATTTGTTCTTCAGCCAGAATACTTTCAACACAAATATAATTGGACATGAAAGTTTAGAAAAGTCAGAGAAACATGGTTAGATTTAAATTCTACAGCACAATCCGTATTTTAACATCTTTGTAGTTGTCCTATGGGTGATGTACATAACTGCCTAGGAAGCAGACGAGACACTTGCAAAGGTGGGCCTCGAGAGGTGGGAAGAGACTGAGTAGCGTGCTACAGCACTGCTTATATATGGAGAAGAGAATGGGTAACGGCATGACCGGCACACATGTCCACATTTTAAAGACTTTAAGAGACGGGGGCTTTTGCTTTCACAGTAAGTTTGTGGTAAAGGGTACATGTGAGCACTCACCTCCTACACTTCTTTACTGCCTCAGCCATTTGACTTCCATGCTTCACTTCATCTCTTCAGAGGTTACTTCAGTTTTCAACTCTTCTTTTTGGCACCTTAAAAACGTGTAAATATTAAAAAAAAGTTATTTCCTCCAAAGCCAATGTTAAAGTCGATTCAAGTAGGTGTGGCTGTAAGACTTCTAAAGTGACGGTATCTACTACTTTAAACCCAAATAATTCACATTCGCTAGAAAAGAATTTAAATGACTAACTGTGCTAGTGTCCGTATTTTTTTTAAAATGAATGATGGCACATTTCTAAATTTCACAAATTCACTCCAGTACAGCTTTATCCCAAGCAGACCACACAGCACATGGACTGACTGTGGTAAAGAATCTGTAACATGGAAAGGATTTGGTTTATCAGGCAAAAGTTTCATTGTATGCCTCATCTCAAGACAGTGAGCCTATCTATACTCATCTTCACATTTGAACCTTTGATTTTATATCTGATGAAGAATCATAAGGCAAAAAGTAAAGGAAACTCTACCATTTCTCATGCTAATAAAATTTGTCAGACTTGGAGATGTTTGTAATACTGTCTAAGTTGATGGAAAGGTTGGTTTTAGGCATTTCTTAAAGGCCCACTTAAAAACACTTTGGGATTAATGATGTGGGTTCAGCACTATGTGTGAATTCTATTAGTAACAATACCTATCCTTCCAAGCCGTGTTTAGCTGTATAGAGCGTAAACGACCGTTCCTTGCTCTAATCTCTGGCTCAAACTAGCTTTCCATGACTTTGGTACACCAATGAATCTTTCCTTGGCTTCAGGATGGGACCAGTCCCCCAGAAGGACCAACCATGACACAGCAGATCATAAGGGGCAATATCCCATTTGTTTTAGCAGGATTTTCCATAGCCAGTAGTCACTTAGAAAACTTCTTCATCCAGGTCACAAGTCATATGATGTGTTTTTATTATATTGCATCTGAGCCAGAGAAATGAAGAATCTGGGCAGGATTTGTTTTAGGCTTGTGCTCGGTGAATTTGCATCCTTCAAACCCAGGCCCACCATGCCTAAGTATCAACTTGTTTTGGTTCTCAGAACCAAGTTTTCTGGCCAATCCCTTTCTCTTAGTTCTGCTTGGCTTTAATGTATATTAAGTGGGGATCATGATTCAGCCATCTCCCAGGACCTCTTCACCCTACTCTTCATGAAACACAGTCTGAAAGACACGCTTAAAAAAAACCGAAACACTCCTCTACAAAGTGTGAGACACTTATTCTATCAGTTAAGTCCAAATAAGGCTTGATTGGTAATCTGCTTCTAAGTGTACGGCTCATCCAGAAACATCCACGGAGACAGCTAAATTTAATGGGACTTTACATTTACTCTCGCCATTGTTAAATGCTTATTGAAGCACTGGTTCTACCCCATTTCTTGAACTAACACAAGAGACCTGAAATTTAAGGAGTAGATACTTACACTTCCCCCTTTTAACCGCTTCTTCTAGAATCTTTACTAGGTCTATGCTCTTTCATTTTACAAGATCGTGACCAGGGGATGCTGTGGAAGTTTGGGGTTAAAAATTTCGCCCGGCATTTTGGTACCCACTTCTTTGTTTGGGAAGCAGAGGGCTGGGATTCAGTCCGCAGGGCCCCTTAAAGAGCAGACGAGGGACGCCTCTGGCTTCAGCAGCTACTGGCTGAGTTATTGATTGCAGGGAGCAGCAATCCCTCCGGCTGATTTGTGTTGAAAGCGGACCGGCGGGCTGGGCGAACTGGAGAGGCGACGGCCGCAAAGCCACCCAATTACTGCTGGTCCTCCCCTCCGACATGGCTTTCCCTCCTATCTGCTCTTTCTCCGCGGGTCGCTACTTCCTCCCACCCACTTTTTTCGTGGCCGATGGAGCTGAGGGGGTGGGGAATCTTTACCCCGAGAGTTTCTAGAGCTACCAACCAGGCTGCTAGTGTGTGTAGGGTGGGGGGTTGGCGAGTGTGCCACGTGAGTGCGCCACAGGCTGGGCGTAGGAGGCCGGGCCCTCCGACGGACCTGCTGGGCCTGGGTGCTGCAGGGGGTTGGGCGTGCTGTGAGCGCCCCGGACAGGAAGGGGTGTGCCGGACTGGGTTCGGCTGGAGAGGAGATGTCTAGGCTAGGAGGAAAGAGACCAGTGGCTTGCTGATAAAGATGGAGCGTGATGGGCTCCTGGGAATGGAGGAGGGCGCAAAAGCAGTGGGTGTGCTTTGGAAATGAGCGGTGGCGGCTTTGGTGGAGTCTCTCTGCAGGTCTGGTGTTTAGGATCCCAAGAATATTTCTTCCAACGAGCTGGAAATGAGCTCTGTATGATCTCCATAATCACCAGGGGTCAGCAGAAGAAGCCCACCACGCACATACAGCTCACAAAGTGCTCATCTGAGGTCGGTTTTTCTGGTTACTTGATGCGCTCCAAGCATCTTGCAATCCGGGGAGAGAAACAGGAGTTTTGAGCAGCTCCAGCTGCCCTGTCCTATATCGTCCCGGATTTTAACAAATCTAATAGACCAATAAGAAAGGGTCAGGACCCAGAATTGGATTTAAACCCCAAGAACTCAGGATATACAGAAGTATTAAAAAAAAAAAAAAAAGCCAACCATTAACTTTGGCAGTTAAGCTGCCTTTGTGCATACATGCAAGTCTTGGCATAGTAAAGGTCACAAAGTAGAAAGAGAAGTGGGATGCTAAAGAAAATGAGCAGCAAACCCAAATAAGAAAACTTACTTCTCTCTTGCACAACTTTCATATGTTACAACTTGGAAACAGTGTTGGGATATTCTGCAAAAATAACCACCGGAAAATGGAGACTCTTGTGATGTTCTTTGCCTGTTTAGGGTTCTGTACCAAGGACAGCGTGTGTGGTAGGAAGAACACGGCAAAGGCTTTGTAAATCACCGGCTCTATACCTCTAAAGGGTAAAAGTGTGTGTCCCCTTCTCGAGGACTGCTCTGAATAGGGTAGCTGCTAGACACAAGTGGCTTTTCAAGTTAATTAAAACAAACACTGCCCCTATTTTAACTGCTTAATAGGCCCACGTGGGCAGTGGAAACTTTGGGGTAGGGGGATATTGAATATGTCCACCACTGCAGAGTACTACAGTAAAGTTTTAAACTAAGATAATGGCTTTAAAAAATGCTCTATGTGCTGGGTGGTGGTGGTGTATGCTTTTAATCCCAGCACTTGGGAGTCAGAGGCAGGCAAATCTCTGAGCACAAGGCCAACTTGGTCTACAGAGGGAGTTCCAGGGCTGCCAGGGCTATACAGAGAAACCCTGTCTCAAAAACAAACAAACAAACAAAACCCACAATGCTTTATGTTTGATACCAGCTGGATTTTAGGATATTCTGCATTTCCGTTACATGGCAGTAGCACAGAATAGTTTTAAAGTCTTTTATGCAGAGAAAGATTCTGGGAAACGCCTAAAACATTCATCGTCTTGTTGCTTTTAAATAAGGAAGGCAAGCGAAGCACAGAGAGGCTGAGTGATCCACATCTGTAAATTTGGAGAGAAGCTTAAGTCCAGCGACAGGGCCCTGGATCCTTGCTGCTGCCTAGGACACCATGGCTGGCTCGGTCAGGCAAACTGACTGTATAGGAAGATGTCTAGGCAGATTTTAGGCAGAATTATCCTTTTACAGGAGGGAATGCTTCTAAGCTTCCACCCCAGAGAAAGTTCCATTTAATAAAGAATAAGCTGCTTGAGGGATAATACCGCCTCCCCAACTGAAACTGTATGATGAAGAGTGTCAGGCAACCACACAGCACTTCTTCAAAGAGGACAATTGGGGTGCAATACTCTGTCTACTTGTACTTAAAACGGATGCAGAACTAACATCATACTTTTAAAATAAGAGATGAGAAGCAATATTAAAGTCAAATATGTTATCAGAGGTGAGACTTGCTGACAAAGTATAATCTCCCTCAAATTTGATAAAATATCAAATTCACTGATGTCACAAGAGTAGGATTTGCCCAGAAATGTTAATAACATAAACGGAGTGAAATTATGAGTATTACTACGTAAGATACGTAAGGCAGCAGTGAGTGATATGACATTTTAGACTAAGCTCACACTTCGGGCTTCAGTAAGTAGTTAGGTGATTTATTTTGCTCTGCTTGATCTCTCCATTTTTTTGTTGTTAGTTGAGATTAATTTTGATATCAACTCTGCCCATTTATGATAATGAACTATGAACGGAAATGGTCTCTTTTTACATCAGCATATTCACAAATGGGAAATAATTATTATTCTAAAACAATAATACTTTTGAATGTTGGAGTGATCCATATTTGAGTCATTATCTGTTTCTCTTGTCTGTTTACCCTTTGCTCATGTCTGAAAGGATTCTTCTCACACTACTTGAAATCTCAAACCCTATAAGAAATGTCTCAGTTCTTTGCAGACGAAGAAGGGCTCAGCCTCCCTGTAGCTGACAAATGGAAAAGCTGAAGGACACCGAGGAGGAGAGACTAGCCAAAAGCCACTGACGGTACCATAGGGAAACTGATCACATGCTGAGTTTCTCCATGGCTCAGTTTCCTCACCTATAAAATGTTGACTATAGCTGGGCAGAGGTGGCACACACCTTTAATCCCAGCACTCAGGAGGCAGAGCCAGGCAAATCTCTGTGAGTTCGAGGACAGCCTGGTCTACAGAGTGAGATCCCGGACAGTAACCAAAACTACACGGAGAAACCCTGTCTCGAACCCCCCCCCCAAAAAAAAAAATTGACTATAATGTGATATCCTCCATGCATTGCTGTTAGGAATGAAGGAGTTAGTCAACAGGCAGCGGGGGTAAGAAAGCAAACTGTGTAATTTTGTGTGAACAACTTCTACTTCCACACACTAAGTTCCCTATTCACTTCCACTGTCAGAGAGGAAGAAGCAGGTCATCGGAGACATGAGGATTGATTCAGGATGAGAACAGGTCTTGAATTTTACCTCTGAAGAAGTGGAAATCTCTTTAGACATAAAAATCTGTTTTACTGGGTCAGGTTTACTTTTTCACAGGTCTGTAGTCTCTAGGCTACTTTTAGCCCTCAGGTCAGCTGCTTTCTGCCTGGTTGCTGAAAAGGCAGTGGATACTCCAAGTCCCTCCTCTTCTCACCCCAGTTGACCTTTGGAATGCAGTTGTCGGCCACGAAGACATTGATATCCTCAGGCTCCTGCTAGCAGAATTCTTTAGGGCAGTGCCTGCTCAGATTGTCTCCTGATGTCATTCCAAATGTCTGATGGCCATCTATGGCAACGAGGCTGGGCACAGGCCTCCTGCGAAGGGGGAACTCATGGAATGTCTAATGGAGCATTCTGTTCAAGAGGGACCTGGCAATGCTCTGCTGCATGTGTGGTAGAGATCACTGCTGCATTAGGGGGCAACAGAAAATGAAAAACAGAAGCCATAGTCACTTTGGATTTTTAGTAAAGTCTGGAATGGAATATGTATATTATGTAATTCTTGACTGGTATAAATATGCATTACAGAAAAAAAAAAAAAACAGACTCAGGACATTAAAGACTTTGTATGTAGTGTTCATGGTAACATTACTTATTAAGATCACCCAATTAAGACAAAGATATCTAGAAAGGAGGGAGTAGTATTGATGAAATATACTGTGCTCTTTCTACTTTTCTATGTAATTTTCAATCATTGTTAGTCTGTTGAAAGGAGAGCTTACATTATTTTAAAATATTTATAGCCTGCCAGGCGGTGGTGGCACATGCTTTTAGTTCCAGCACTTGAGAGGCAGAGCCAGGCAGATCTCTGTGAGTTCGAGGCTAGCCTTGTCTACAGAGTGAGATTCAGGACAGGCACTAAAACTACACAAAGAAACTCTGTCTTTAAAATTAATAAATTAATTAATTAATAAAGAAAATATTTATAGCCTAAAAATTTAAGCAGAATAATTGAAATTATTTGTTAAGATGGAAAGAAATACACAAAAACAAATATGCCTCCAATATGTGATAATTCTGTGTGGATTTAAAATAAATACATCCATAATTATGGTAATATTGTAACTTTCTAAAAAGAAAGAAAATTAATTTTCTTTGTTGGGATGAAAGTATCCTAAATTATTTTGAAACAGGATGAGAATGAAAACTGAAATACAAACAGAAGAAACTAAAGCTGAAACAAGTGATTAAAAGCAGTCTGCTTGTTGGCTTATTCATTGAGCCAACAACCCAAACCAGTGGGCTTGATTGCATATTACTTTGCTAAATTTATATTTGAGTCTTTCAAATAAATTGTATTTACAATCTAAGTATAATATTTGTAAAATATAAGCAAAAATTTAATATTTTTAGAATGTATATAAAAATATGTATGTTCAAATTCCTTCATCTTTTATGGCCACTTGCTACTTTAAGATTGTACTAATTACTCTATAAACATTATTTCTTTTATCCAAGCAACAACTTCTGAAAGAGATTTTATTATTTTCTCTATTTTATAGATATTAAGAAAGAAAGCTTAGAGAGATGACTTTGTCTGCTGAGATAGCCCAGAAACGTCAAAGGACATGAAACCAGACTTAATTCATTCCCCAAACTCTGCTCTTAGCTATGATACTTCTGTATAGTTGGACTCAGCAGGAAATGATGTAATCATACAACTGGAATAAACTCCAGAAAATTATGTCTACTTTAGGTTACCTACTTGACAGAGGCTATGCCAGGGCATGAGCCACTCACAGATGTTTTTGCTAGAAGGTATTAAATGTCTCCTTGGAAATTTGCTTTATAATCCTAAAAAATATCTAAGTGCTGGAGAACCATTGTTGTCAAGTCTGAAGGTTTTTTTTTTTTTTTTGTTTTTGTTTTGTTTTTGTTTTTGTTGTTGTTGTTAAAAGTAAATCCAAAGAAAACCTACAGAATCAACTAACCCCAGGCTCATAGGAGTTCACAGAGGTTGAACTGGCAGCCAGGGAGCCTACAAGGGACTGACTTAAGTCCTCTGCACATATGTTACAGTTGTGTGTGTAGCTTGGTCTTCTTGTAGGACTCCTAACAGTGAGAGCAGGGGCTGCCTCTGTCTCTGTTGCCTGCTTTTGGGAGCCTTTCTTCCTACCTGATTGCCTCATTCAGCCTTGATAGGAGAGGAGGCACCTAGTCTTACTACAACTTGATATGCCATGGCTGGTTGATATCCATGAGAAGCCTGCCCTTTTCTGAAGAGAAACACAGGAGGCGTGGATGGGGGAGGGCAAGGGGAGGTATGTGTGTGGTGTGTGTGGGGAGATTGGGAAGAGAGGGGGCAGGGGAAACTGTGGTTGGAATGTAAAAATAAATAAATAATGAAATAAAAATTTTAAAAAAGTAAATCCAAACCACATATAGTAAACAAGGTGGAAACTAAGATTTGATTATTAAGCCTTAAATATTTGGTATTTGGACAATAAGCAGACATTAACTACCGATAGAAAATTACAGTTTCAAGTGCATTCCTGATGGGAATGCTCAGCCTTTAAGGACAAAGGTTTGATGTACCGTGTCTGCAAAGACTAAAAATGTTTACAGGTGGGTTCTTCTAGTTAATGTTATGTATTATGGGAGCTGTGCAAAGGCAGAGGAAGGTAAGCAGACAGTAGATTAGAACACAGGTTCCCGAGAAGACAGTAGGACCTACCCCCAACAGTCAGTTTGCTGAGAGGAAGACGTGAAATTGTACTTCTGTCTGGCCTATAGAAAATCCTCAGCAAAGTATCACACTTTTTAATTTCAGTTTCAACTATTCCACATGTCCCTGAAAAACATATTACTATCAGTTACCTAATGGCATTTTAAAGCAGATATTCTTTTCTCTCAGTTTTCATACTTCAAATAAGTTATTTCATGATCATATACTTGACATTTAAAATAAAATATATTTATGCTAGTATGTTCAGTAAGTCAACATATATTCTACTAAGATACTTTACATTTTATGGGTGATAACTTACATTATCTTTGTTAGTGTTCTGGAGAATATAATTTTCGTAGAAAGTTTTCATTTGTAATCATACTGGACTTTACCAGATACACAGAAGTGATAATGTTTGTCTAGAGTAAGGATCTATGATTGTATATTTTGGTTATCTCAGAAATCTTATGAATTGCTTATTGAATACATAGCATTACATTTAAATTTAAAGAGTCTGAGCCTAAGTGCAAAGGATGAGTGACTGTCCATCAATCTAAGCTTCTTGTCTCCTTTGGAGTCAGTGATCTCACCGTGTGCAGGAGGCTTTGTGTTCTCCTCACTGAGGCTTGTCTTTGCCCAAAGCCCTTCCCTTCATCCACCTTCAGCTTGTCCTTCTTCACCTTGGCATGCTCACTCACCCTGCAGCAATTTGAAAATCAATAACCTCTCCTTGGTGAGTGCCTCTATTTCCTCTTGGCCTTCTACTGATGTGACTTACAAGGTCTTTCCATCCTTCTGCAGGCCCTTAAGCAGCAGAATACTCACGGATTATGTTTTGTCAGAATCTGCTGCTTCCATTCCTTAGCCACGATACCCTGTTGTTATGTGTTACCTCGTTAAGTGAATCTTTTTAAATTATTAAGAGAAAAAAATGTTTCTTTCCTTTTTCTTTTGATGCAAGAAAGTCTCTAGCAGACTCTGTAAACTTCCTGCTGTATTTCTAGAGTTGTTTCCAGGACAGGCTTTCTGTATGCCTCAAGTCCCCCCACTGCCAGCCACTTGTACACACAGAAGTAAGGAAAAGTTCATGAGAAAGGTAGCTCTGATTTGAGGGAGAAATTTTATTACTTCTGAAATTGTTGGGTTGGAAGATGAGTTCTCTCTCAGTTCCGTGAAAATCCATAGGTTTCTCCCAGATTCTGTAAATTCCCATACCTGCTGTTTTGGCCTCTGTTTATCTTTGCACACCAACTAAATAAATATGCATGTGTCATCATTCAGCTTACTGCATACACATTCCCTTATATTAAAAGCCATCAGAAGTAAAATTATAATTTGCTCAGTTTTGTCTTGAAGGGACTTTAAGAACCCTCTATAAGACAATATGTATTTCTTCTTGAATGGAGGACATGGTATTTTGGAGTGTTTTAGGAACAGAGGACAAAGTTTGTACTGCCCTTTCCCTATTTCTTCTACAAAATCACAAATAAATATCTTTCAATATCAGAAGAGGAAACAAGGAAATATACTCTGCAACTGTGTGCGGTCACATACGTGTGACTGCAGAGGTATATGTCAGACGAGTGGTTTTATAACAATAGTCATCTTTTTAAAGCAGAATCTTAGGAACGCAAGGGGGTGTTTCAAGGAAAAGGTTCTGAGCACTGTACGAGAAACATTTTGCAACTTGTTTGTTCCTTTTGACCTCTTCAGCAGTAGGTGGTCAGCTGATGATCTCCATCGTTTCTACCTTTTCCTTTCTGTCCACTCTCCCCCACTTCATCCCTTGATGCTTTTTACTTCATTTTCATTTTCAGTTGTAAATTTCTTTTTGGTTGTCAATACAATAAAGCCGCTCTCATGTTAACAGCTAATCTTTTTTTTGTGTGTGTAAAATTAGATTTTCTATTTTAGAACTGTGGGATACTACTAGTAATTTTTTTCCATTTAAAAAAAAATCACCACAGAATAAATTGCCACTATGAAGAGCTTATTCTGATAATATGGCCATCTAATAATTTATATGATCATTTTTGCTATTCATAACTATTTAATGATGATTCACAATAAACCAAAGCTGGGCTTGTGTCGTGTATAGTCTGTGAACGATTCATAATCACCATCCCTATGTTCCTCACTCAGCCTCACATAGCTGGGAGAGGCTATCTAGTCTGTGTAGCCTATGGCTATGAAACAACTCACCCAGAAAAGAATTAAGCCTGCAGTTCCTCCAGATCAGCAATGATTAATTGAGTATTTTTATGGTTAGTGAATGCATACATGCAAGCCTAGAGTAATCATTGTCTATCGTATTTTCCTAAAATAACTTTTCCTGAAGAATCAGCAGAAGCCATTTGGTCATCCTTGAAACTGTGTTATTTAGGGTTTTGAATGAGTATAAGGCTGGAGTAAGACCAGGGCTTTGCTAATTTGGGGAACAGTTATCATTAGCCAATTCAAATAAAAAAGGTGAATCAACCCCTTAAGCACTATAGTGCTTAACACGTTAGACAATGAGAAAAAACAAGTAACATTTATAGTGACAGCCACGTGTTCCTTTTGGCCTCTCAGTGTGCTGGGTCACCATGCATGGATTTCCTTGTTGCTTTGGAACATGAGAACTGGCCCTGCACTGGAAAAGGGTTGAGAAGATAGAGACCAGCCCAGAGGGGCTACAGAGGGAAATGCAGGAAAGGCACAAAGCTACACAGAGAAACCCTGTCTCAAAAAACCAAAGAAAGGGAAGAAGCTGATTAAGCAACATGGGGACACAATGTCCTTTCTTTCTATCTATGTATCCATCAATGTGTGTATCTATGCTCTAGTTTTTATTTCTGAAACATAATCATTTCCTCTCTTCCCCTCCTCTCTCCAACCCTCCATGGATCCTCTTGCTCTTTCTCAAAATCATAACCTTTTTTTCTTTAATTATTGTTGCATGCATATATGTATACACACACACACACCACCACCACCACCACCTTCCTAAATATAACCGGTCTCAGTCTGTATAATGTTACTTGTATGTATGTTTTCAGGGCTGATCTCTTGGTACCAAGTGGGGACCCAGTTTACTTAACTAGGGTTCATTTTGCTTTTTAACTTATCTGAGTGAAAACTCTAATCTTTTCTTGGATGTAGAGCTACACCCTCAGAAACTCCTTGTAAAGTGGCATCTAGTTGGGGATGTTTACCATGATTGATGAGCAACTCGCAGGTGTTATGCTTTGGTTTCTGCCACCTTCTTGGGAGCCTAAACTCTCTGAAAATAAGACAAGCACTTGTTTCCAGTGACTTGAGGAACAGGGCCTTTCAGGAAGGAGGATTTCAGATGTACCTATGACTTTAGTAGTTAACTCTGCCTGCCCAGAAACCATCAAAGCTCTTCTACCTGCCCCCATACACAACTGCTGCTACCAATCTCTCCAGCCTCCCTCCATTTCTAACTGCTGCTGTTGGCTTCTCCTGAGTTCTGACATCTTTTATACTTCAGAATGGGACTTCTTTGAGGACCCTGCTTCTGGCAGCAGTGTCCTTTTCTTTGTTTGTTTTTATCTGACAAAACAAACACCACGCTTGCTTATAGCATGCATGTGCCATAACTATTTTCTTAATTCAAATTGTTCCTTCCATTTCACAAAACTGAAAATATTAAATATTCATTGGACTTTCATCCAGTTCAGCTGTGAGCGTACATACTAAAGTTCAGAGCTACATGTAGTAATGCAATGTTGAGGGTGTGACCTTTCATGTTGTGTAACAAGGGCACCTTGCAGGTGCTTACTCAGTAATGTTCTGCAGAACGATTTCATTTTGCCCTTTAACATCCCAGCTCAACACTGGTCTGAGACTTCCTTTATCCTGGAGAAGACAGGACATGCCACTGCATCTAGGATTCCAACAATGGCTCAGAGTCCTTTTGGGATACCTCCCATGAAGCCAAGAGAATACTCTCCTGGTTAGCTGCAACTTCTTCCCTTGTGGTTGGTATGTTACTAACCCTGAGGCCTAATCCATTTAGCTGTGTCACAGAGATTAACTGACTTATTTTCAGTCACAAAAGTACATAGCAGTGAAACAGAGACGAGGACTCTGACCTGCCACTTCTGCCCTGGTGTTCTTTGAACCATATTCATCAGCTCTAGAGAGAAACACTTGTTATCCTTTAGAAGCAGATTTTTTTTTTTTTTTTTTTTTTGATTTTTTTGAGACAGGGTTTCTCTGTGTAGCTTTGGTCCTTTCCTGGATCTCGCTCTGTAGAACAGGCCAGGCACATTTTAACAAGCTCTAATAAACTATATATGTATATATACATATATGTATTTTTTTATGACTGGAAAAGGCTTTGAAAGCAACTTTACCCATGCAACTTTTCACATATGATTCTTTTATTTTGGTAGTTTGATAGTCCACATTTTTGAAGTCAAAGAAAACTGAACATGGAACTGAGAGACAAGCCCAAATTTGTGTCCACCTACTCACACAGAGACTGAGTTAGTTCCAGTTTTATTCTTTTATGGAATTTCTTTAAAATGAAAAATTGGAGCTTCAAACCCTTCCTCATGTGACCTTTCAAGATTTCATGGGCTCAAAATTAATATGATTAAGGATAGATACCTATCTTTGATAGGCAGACATCATTACCTGGTGCTTGGTGTCTTGATTGGTGTGTACACACCTCTGAGAGTTCCTTTATGGAAATGAACTCTCTCTACATGTGAAACACATGTAGACATGAAGAGAAATCAACAAGTAAGAAGGAACTGAAAATAAATCCGTGATGGAGGCGGGCTGCTGGGCAGAGGGGTGATTCCCCTTTTATTTGTCTTGTCCGTAGTCCAGGTATTCTGATTTGTAAACTTACTGGCACCAGGTATTATCAACAGGGATGAGTAATATGCAATTTTTATCTTTATTGAATTACATCTGGCCCATAGACAGATGACAGCTGTCAGTCAGGTGTCTGCTCAGTGAGGAGATACATATAAAGCTGCCAAAATATTTTTGCTTCTTTAAATACTTACAAGTAAACTCTTTTACATGGAAACTCTGTATGTACTTAAATTAAATAGATGGTTATTCACCATGCAGTTTATTAATTATTGTTATTGTTAATTACTGGGAGAACCAGCAGCCTTCTTATGGATACAGAAAATGAACAAAAAGCCTTGTGGGTGGCTTTCTGAAGAGGAGAATGATTAATTTTTCACTACTGAAATTATCTTTACATTATGAAAAGTAATTCTTTAAATGCATAGGGCAGGTGTGAGTCACTGCCATTCTAATCTGAAATTTGTCCCCAGACTTGTTAAAGGAACTGATTCAGATGCGTTCAAAGAGTGGGAATGGGCTTTTGTGACCTAGTGCTGAAGAGTGATTGGGAAGGACAAACATATCACTACATGATAACAGGGATTTATGGCTTCTGACAATTCAAAGAAAACAAGGAATTTTCTAAACCTGAATTCCTACACAATGAAAGTGGTAAGGTATTTTGGATAGTTAGACTCTACCTAACATTTGTTAATAGTAATAATTAACACAGAAAGTTGACAACCATAAACAATGGTTTGGAGAAGTTTTTATGTTTCTTTGCTTTGGTGTTTGTTAATGATGGTGCAATAAATGTATCCAGTATTAATACACATGAGAACTTAGCAACTGCAATTCTGAAGCAGACCTAAGAGGTTTCTGATTTGTAAAAGATAGTTTCCACCTTCAAAAGCAGGTGCTCTGGTTCTTTAAGAACACAGCATTTAACAAATCAGGAAAATTATCTTATTTCACACGTCTCGTTTAAGAGGAGATTTGAAAAAATTCAGTAGATCTGGTGATTCCTGTGTCTGAATCAACAGTAAAGTATGACAAAGCATCTGGAAAAAAAGTAGCACAAATCACTGTGCCTCTAAATAAAAATGTTTTGATAACTGGAAGAACAGTCCATATATAATATTTTATAATAAAAACTAAATCTGAGTTTAAATTTAAAAAAATATATTCAAGAAATGTTCATAGATTAGAATATTATTTTACTTACTAGGTTTTTGATTGGCTAGACGATTTTTTTGTAATTTAAAAATAATTTTCCTATTTTTAAAGGGAAATTAAGCCTGTTTAAGAAACTATTCAAAGTTTATATCATATCCAAACCACACTTGATTTAAAAATGCTTTAGATAAGATAGTCATTAACAAAAGCCAGACTTTATATTTTTCCCACTTTACAAATATGTATTAAACATGTAGATTGGAAATTATTTATGGCACCATCAGAATAAAACATTTGCTTCATAGTCTTAGTAATTTATATTTGTAGAAGCTTTTCTCTTCCTAAGTACCAATCCTACCCCCCACAGCCCAGAAAATTGATTTTAATGCATAATAATTTATAGCATTCTTGATCAATGTATGCTGTTGTGTCTTTCACATTCATTAGCCCTGTTGCTTGTGAATATGGAATTTACTTATTAAAATGGTTTCATATGTTTGCTGTGTATGTTCCCTAGCTTTGAGCTGCTTCCTTGCTTAAATAAATGTTTTCAATTTGCTATAATACAACAATTTGTAGAGAAATGCTGTGAAGCATAGTTAAAAGAATGAGTCCTTGAAATAGAATCACTTTTTAAAAATATGTCCTAACATGTGGTCTCATTTTTCCTTCTTTTGCATTAATTAAAATCCTGTTCTGAAAAAAATATTTTTACCCAACTTTTGAATTCATAAAATAAAAAAAAATACTAAAATACATAAATGTTCTAAATTTGGAAAGAAATGATGTAAAAACATACTTTATTATTCCCTTGATCATCTAGTCTAAAGATATTATTCTTAAAAATACCCTGTAAAATAATGAGAAAATGTTGTTCCTTTTAATTATTAATTTTTCTGTCCACTTAGATGTTTTAATTACATATTAAATACAATTTACTCTGTATTCCAATCATATTCATATTCACATCCATATAATGTGCACACACTTAAATAACAGCACATGGGATTTTTGAGAAGAGTATGTACCATTTCACAATTTGATTTTGGAAATTGTTTGGAAAATAACATTTTATTCAGAGAAGATTATGAGAACTAGATTAAAATGAAACTAAAGTGCTATGATGTAGCCTCACATAACATGTGTGATGCACTCATTATCCTCACACACTGAAAATAGTAATCTGAGAGCAATATTAAAACTATAAATTATTCTTGAACAAATTATCATTTTATAATTTCAAAAACTGTCCAATGTTAACGGCTGTATTTTATGCACCAAGCAAACCCACTGCTGGGCAAGTTGGGTCTGATTCCAGTATTCTCATCAGTTTTGTGAACATAGGGACCTCAGCAGTGTCTACCCTAAGATAACAAAACCAACTTTTAGAGATTAAAAAATATATATTTTGGCAATTGAAACTCACCAGTGCCGTTGTGCTTCCCCAGGAAGTTGTACCCGTCAGCACCTGCTGAGGGTTTTGTTGTCCAAACTCTGACAGGTAAAAAAATTCCTGTAGAATAAAGCCAGACCAGCTGGCTTTGAAGAGAAACCCCCCAGTTTGGGCTGCGTTTGCCTCCTCTCCTTTTCTATGAAGACCGAGGCTTTGCCCCCTTGGTCGTCAAGCGGTGAGATGCGTGATCCCTCTGCACAAGTGTCTGGCAGGCCCAAGTGCACCTGCTCATGTCACTCTGGGGTAAATTTAGCTGTAAAGGTATCACTGACAAGCAGACCTTTGTCAGTGCTGGCAGAGGAACACAGAACTGCTCTCCCCCACCCCAACCCTCCACACGGTTAGTTCCAATGGAAAATATCCAATCGGAAGTCTATCCAAAATCATTCCTAAAAAATGAAATTGCTTTCATATGGTATAAAAAAAGTTAACTTTCCTCATTTCACACAGGCTTTAAAATTACATTTCCAAGAATAATCTTGGAACAAGACAAGTTTTTGTTCAATTAATTGTGGCTGGAAACTTTTTAATGGAAACCTAGCACACACTTACTTCATTGCAAGTTATTAAACTGTGTTGAGCGCTGAAGTTAGTGGCCATTCTCTGCCACAGCTCATTTGCTTCTTCTATCCAAAGAAATATTAGAAGGTTAAAACTTTTCACATAGGAGGGATTAGTCACCCTCCCAAATTAGAAAGCATGGAGCTCCAGGAGACTCGGTGTCAAAACTGGGCAGTCATGGCCCTTCAACTCAATAGTTTCAAACCCGATGGACTTCAGGATGCCACAGCACCACTTAAAATGGAAACTCATGTCTGTAGAAACCCTTGATATGTGAAGCTGACTGTGGCTGGATTCTCTCCTGACTGTTAAGGTAAGAACATGTATCATTTGTTGATAGGTGAATTTTAGACTGATTTATGTTTTTAGTGGTCTGAGTAAATCCCGTTGTAAGGAAAAGGCAGGTGAGCAGTGTTCAACATTTTATCTGGTACAAATATAACAGTCCAACTGTAGAGATCATGCTAAGCAGGAGCATGCTTGGACAACACTTTCTGAGCTTCCACTTGGACAATCATGATTTCTTAAGTGGAGTTAACGGGAATTGGGCAAAGTACCTGTTTTACCATACGATTGCTGTTTACAAGGCTTGGGTATGATGAGAAAAAGAAATCTGGGTCAAAATAAAAAATGCTTTGTAAAATAAACAAGGTTCCTATTTACTTACTATGTATAAACAGCCACTCAACAAGCCTCATTTCTCTGCAGGGCACCACTTTCAGATAAAACATAGACCTGAATGGCATCATCCAGTATCCAAGGAAACCATCTAAGTACCTCTCTCACTGTGTACTTCTCTTATTCAGAGTTTAAAAGCTAGCTGAGTACTGAACAAGTGAGTGTTTTTATTTAATAATTATACGGGTGGGACTTTTTAGGAGCTTGCTAAAAAGAAACAGGTCCTTGATTGTTATGTGCGTCATAACAAAACCCTTATGTTTCCTCATATTTCATAAAATTATGTGTTTAGCTCCAACCTCTCCATCAGTGCTCATTCTTACGTACAACACAGCTCCTCAGAATCTTAATGAGCTGCATTTCAAACTTCTCGATGACCCACTAGTATTTGTTAAGCTGTGTTTCAAAGGCCTTGTGTCAGGAGCAGTTACCAGAGGGTAGTGAAACACTCTTAAATTTTAAAAATGAAAACGTTTACGGTAATATTTCACTGGTGAATGTTAACAGTTATTTATTTGGCTTCAATCTTGGCTGAGTAATGAGCAAGTGAACAAAATGAGGTTATGTATTTAACTCCAGCAAAGAATCTTGAAAGTAAGTACAATGACCAAGGTCCAACTATCTGTCTGAGGAATGTTAGGAAGTTAGTAACCCTCTATGTAGCTACGTCCTTCCCACTCTCCCTCCCTCCTTCCTGTTCCTCCAGCCTCAACACCTTCCTCTCTTTCTTTGTAAACATTTCTGTAGATAATGGAATGTACTAATTCATTTTTTAGGAGCTGTGAAATCTAATGGGGAAATTTAATTCCCAAACAATAAACACATTGTTAGTTTGGAGGAAGAGCCATTCATAAAATACCTGAAAAGAAAAAGAAATTTCTACTAAACATTTCTTTTTATGGGTTTCATTTTGTTAAAAATTGTGACTATCTGTATTTAAAATAATCATCAAAAATAAAATAAGCACTGTTTTAAAAATCAAATTGCTTTTAATATGACATAACTACATCATATTCAGATAATTTCCATGCAAATACTTAAAATTTTAAATGATTTGTAGTTATAGAATCTCTGTTATCTTCTAGATCAACTATATGGCATGTAATTCTTTAAATACAGATATATGCTGGGCAGTGGTAGCACATGCCTTTAATCCCAGCACTCGGGAGGCAGAGGCCTTCAGATCTCTGTGAGTTCGAGGCCAGACTGGGCTACCAAGTGAGTTCCAGGAAAGGAGCAAAGCTATGTAGAGAAACCCTGTCTTGAAAAACCAAAATAAATAAATAAATAAATAAATAAATAAATAAAGAAAGAAAGAAAGAAAGAAAGAAAGAAAGAAAGAAAGAAATACTTCTTTTTAATTAAAGCTTTCAGGATTTCCATTTAAATGCACCTGGCTTAGCCTTACAGTTGAGATTTCCCACACTATTTTTATTTATTTTTGATAGTGGTGTTTAGTTTATCAAATAATTATATAAAATTATACTCTTTATGTATTTTTAATCTTTTTATCTTTTTTAATGTAACAAAATTCACCCTTCTGAATTAAGGAACAGCTATGGTAACATAAGGAAGTTGCTCAAATTTTGAAGAGACCTAAAGAACTTTAACCCTATGAAACATTGCAGACTTCTGGACATTATTATTCATTATCTAGAGAAGGAATACTTTGTTCATTACAATGATCTAGGCTAAACTTTCTCTGCCTCACACTTTATGCAACAGTAGCCCAAGCTTATTTTGCAGCTAAACTTTCTGTTTCAGACATCAACACCTCTGACCTCAGACTTCATACTTGTCAATTTTGTCACTAGAACAAAAAAACCCAAACAAACACCAAAGTTGGTTGGTAGGTCAAATGTGTGTGTAGCATCTCAGCGTTGGGGCGTTTTCTCTTCTCTGGACTTGAATGACTCCAACACTGAGATGCAATGCATGTAATTTTAACTTGTGTATCCCCAAACTCCTATACCAGCAGTCAAGACTTAGAGAAAGCTAGCACACATTTGGTAGTTTCTGTCCATCAGTAGTGGTCTCACTAATGTGAACCAACAATGTTCAGTAGTAATGTCAAGGGTGCTGTATCTTCTCTCTTTACTATGGAGACTGTCAGAGACGTATGGTTATAGAACAGGGAAAGCAAATTTTGAATTTAATTTATTTTATTGCAATTACATGGTCCACATGACTGCTAGCTATAATATTTAACAGTACAGTTCTAGCTCATATCATGTAAAATACATACCAACTACCAAGAACCACGACTAAAATCATTAATGACTAAGGGAGAAATGTACTCTGAATTTAGCTGAATTTTAAGAAATGATATCAGGTGATTGGTCAAATTTGAAAGATTATTTTTTAATCAGAAGTTAAAATATCCTTTTGTAAAGATTTTTAAATCTTTTGGTATTCTGTCAATAACACTGTTTTTCCCATTTATTTAAATATTTAGAACAGCATTATAGTGCAACTTCTTCATAATGTTTACCAGAGATGAATGTTTTTAATATTGTTGATGGAAAGACATTATAATTGCTTTATAAGCCTGGGTAGCAGATTTTAAAATGACCATTATGAACACTATTATATCAGAAATATACTCTAATGAAAGTTCTAACTATGGTGATAAATATTTGGAGAAGTTCAGTTACAATTTCTGCAGTACATCCTTGCAAAGAAATTCAAATATGTAGCTAGCCTACAAAGATGCTTACTGCCTAGTTCCTGCATAGCTGATTTTCCTCTCAAAGCATGCATCAAGGTTTAAATCTCCATGGCCTTTTAGGCATTTGGTGAAAGTGAGTATTATATGATATTTTATAAATAATGCTAATATGTTAATATCATAAGCAAAGTAATTGCAAGTTTGTATTTCACATATGAACTTTGCATAGATTTAAAACAATCTGTCAACTTACTGCTTGAGGGGTTCATGTATGTAGAATCGTGAAACATGTTTTAAAATTGGAGACGTAAGTCATCTTTCAGAAACTTTTTGGACTTGATCATATCCTTTTGGGTGGATAGGATCAGAAGAAAAAAATTTTTTTTTGACAAAAGTTTAGACAAGCTGCTCAGAGGCCCCTCTCACTGGAAAACAAATTGATTCTGTAGAAAACATAATTTTTAATAAATTATTTGACTTTAAAATATTTTTTCCTTTCATTTTTCACTTACGTCTTGTGTAGGGTGCATGTGTACTTGTTTGTGGAGGCCCAAATACATGTCTTCCTTGACTTTTTCCCACATTACTTACTGAGTCTGAATCATTTGCAAATAAAGATTGTTAGTCATGGCAAGTCTGGGTCAAGAGTGCCCCGGAGTCCTACCTCTACCTCCAAATGACATGGGGGCTGCCACGCATCCTGACATTTAAGTACATTCTGGACCTTATTCTCGCTGGGCAAGTGTTTTATCAATTAAATCACCTCCATAGCCCCTAAAACATTTGTGGACATTTCCAAAGATCCTTCACCCTAACCTCAATACTCAGAAACTAAAATGTGTGAGTTGAAAGTGAAGGTAAGACCAAAATCTCATCAAAAATTGGAAAATTGAATTATTCAAATAATATTTCAAAATTACTGTTGAACAGCATGCATATTATCTAGTAGATTCCTCATAAACAAGGCCTTTTCTTTTTTAAAGACAACTAACAACCTACTTGTAGATGGTTTTTAAAATTATCTCTTTACAAACCTTTTAGTGTCCTTAGTAATGTAACCACTTGCTTCATTGATTAACCTGTTTTCTCACAGGAAGGCCTAATCTTACTCAGCCGTCAGTGTTCTGTGTAGAGAAAGTATGGCTTCTTTTAAGGCAATCCATCTTCAATATCTAGTAAAATTTCATATCTAATACCCGAATGTCTGAAAGAATTGTTTTCATTCGGAAAAATGTGCACTTTTGGCTTCTGATTCCTTAAAGGCATCCTCAATTTATCATGTATTGATTTACACAGGAATAACTTTATCCTTTTACTATGACAATCGCAAGAACACCAGCAATTAGAGGTATTGGCATAACGAACTTGAGTAAACTACATCATCTGTCCTCATCAACTATCAGCTCACATTTTGTTTCACTAGTCTGTTTAACAGTCTACATTCACCATAAGTTGTTTTAAAGCTGATCTCAAATATATTTTCACCTATTAATAATTTGGCAGGCAGCCTTTTAACGATTAATAACTTTTAACTATAAAAATCAACCATGTCTAAAAAGTTGATTATACCTAAAAAGCCTTTATTATTCTCAAATATGTTTTTGATTTTCACACTTGCCTTTGTCATGGTTTTTAATTTTTCTACTATTTACAACAGAACTCAAATATTATGATTGATTGGTTTGCCTCTTTTTCTTTAGTCTACAAGTATATACTTATTTTTACCTGTTTGCTGAGAAAACAACATTGTTTGGTGCTGTTGAGTATTTCCTACTCTGAATTTTCTGATGTATTTCTATAAAGTCATTTAATAATCTCCTTTGTCCGCTGCTATATCTTTTAAGTGGTAATTAAGATTCTGAAAACTTGATCCTATTCATTTGAGGCAGACTAGGAAAGGTAATGATTCCCTTCTTGTTATTTCTATTAGCATCTATTAATTATAAGAATTGATTTTAATCATGACATTTGCTCTCATACATGCATCTAACATGATTTTCTTCTGACTTCTTGATGTCTGATGTTAATGTTCACTGCTTCTGTACATGTGTTTCTTAGGTTTTGCAACACATTGATATAATTATTTTTGTTTCCGCTTAGTTTATTAGAAGAAATTATCCCAGGAAGATAAAAAAGGTTTAATTTGTAGAAAAACATCAATGTAAGTATTTATTTTGCCCCGGCCCCACTTTTTTCAGTTCTGCAAGTAAGGAACTGCTCTCAATACCCTCTGATGGTGCGTACTGTCGTTAAGTGTCATTCTGAACGTTCAGTCTGTGGGCGTCGGGTATTCTAAGTGTCATAGTTCTATCTGAGATTATCCATGTGTGTCTTTGAAGGAAACAAGCTTTTGAAAGCTCTTGATACCCAAAATGATACAATTTGACATGGTTATATTGAACATTCCCTTACCAAACCTGAAATCAGTCAACAATCCAAGAAGTTCTAATTATTAGCCTTGGAAATGGCTCCTGAAAATGATATTCTTGAAGCGAGGGGGAGCCTTTTGCAGTTGGTGTGACAGTTAATCTGGGCATAGTCAAAGGGAATAGCTGGAATTCATGTGCTTTTAAAGTTTCATTTTGTCTTTGAATTGTTGGGGTAGAACCTGGGTCCTCACAAATGTCAAGCAGGCATAGTACCCCTGAACCACACCTATAACCCTTCTTATTAGTCATTAATAAATATATCAGAAATTCACAGTATTACTTCAACTTAATATGTATTCAAGCCAGCATGTTTTAATTTAGTACAATGCTTGTGAAAGAGCATACTTTCAGAGATGGAGAACATAGTAGTGGTCATTTGGGGCAAGGAAGAAGAGAGTTAATGAGATAGAATTAGAGGTAGATAGAGTTAGGAAATTCGAAGTAATGATTCAGTTAAGTGTTTGGATTAGGGCAGCTGTTACTTAGAGCTAGGCCTGTGATCAAATTACATAGAGCTCCACATACATACGCCAATACAAATAGGAGCATGTACACTGGAGAAGGCTGAGTTTGCTCATTGGATTAAACCAAGTTCTGGTTTGAATATTTGCAAGACACTAACTTTGGAAACCAGACTAGGGTACACATTTGTTCCATAGTCTAAAATTTTTCATTATGTCCAATAATTATCTGTCAAAAACTTATAATTTTTGACAGAACTGCATTGGCAATCCCAATGCCTCCCAATAACAGTCAGGAAGTAGTGGATAGAATACATATGAAGACCGCTACCTCTGTTTTGTGTTGTTATAACAAAATACCTACTGCTACATACTTTATCATGATGGTTACCTGGTTTATGATTTTGGTGGATGAAGGCTTGTGACAGTAAGCCTCTGGCATCTTGGCAATGGGACAACAAAGTAGAAACCAAACCGTTGCATGAAGAAGGGCATGTATGTGAGGAAGGAAGCCAGAGAGCAGCGGGGAATTGGCTCACTCTTTGATAACAACCGGCTCTTGGGCAGTAGCCGATAACTGACCTCAGCTGCTCCCTACAAAACCATTTTAATCCATCCAGAATGTTGTAGTCCTTGTGTACCAGGCCTACATTCTTAAAGTTCCTACAACTTCAAAATTATCACACTGGAGAGAAAGCTTCCAGCACAGGAACCTCCAGGAAATAACACATACCCAAGTTTGAACAAATACCTTGTCCTATTTCCAAGTTAAAAGATATTATCTCTGCTCTTTTTAATTAAAAAAGTATTTCTTTAATTTTTTGAGGTTATAATGTAATTGCATCATTTTCCTCTTCAATTTCCTTTCTCCAAACAGTCCCATTTACCCCTTCTCACTCCTTTTCAAATTCATGGCCTCTTTTTTCATTAACTGATAGAACACACACACACACACACACACACACACACACACACACACACACACATTCACATTCCCATTCCCAAGTATATAAGCACTTTTATCACCCTCAGAATTTCCCATCAGGTTTTGCTTCTGTCTAAGGGAGCTAAAGTCTCAGTGCCAGACCAGCAAAGTGACTGAGCTGACCCTACTTTCACAACACAAATGATGAGCCCTAATTGTAAGTGCCTCAGAACACTTCAACCTCACAAGAGCATATGGAATCATAAGAAAGTGCACAGAAAATTAACTGGAGGCTTATGTTCTCACAACATGCACAACAAGTACAAAGATCCACTCTAGCTTCAAATGCCAGTGAGTCGGGGTTATACACAGAATCATGCTCATTTTGGTCATTTTGTACCACCAACATGAACAGACTAAAGCTTTTCTCTCTGCTGCTTATCAGTGGCCTCTGTGTGTGAAGATGAACACATACATGCCCTGGGTTTTGTACATATGATGCCATTTACACTTTAGCTGATTTTGATTGGTTGACAGAATGTCACCTATTTTGAGTTTTCTTTAGTTATGAGTTTTCCTTTCCTTTCCAGGAACTCAATACAAAATTTATTATTTCTGAACGTTGTAGGAAATCTTTATTTTGGTTTTGTTGGTATTAGCAGCAGGCAAAGATGCTCAATAAGAATTTATGAGCATGAATTGTTAAAAAGTAACAACTCAGTGTCTTTGAATTTTTATTAGGCTGTTTCTAAGTTTCACAAACCCATGAATCTATGGGCTTGTAATGTGCAGGCCAGTAATTTTTTGTTTTTTTTTTATTTTTGAAACTCACCCTCTCTTCTCCAAGTTACATCTACTACGAAGTTGAGAATGACGGAATGATGTGTGAGCATATGTGTTGGTATGGTTGCTCAGTTAATTGGGAAGATATTTTTGGAATTTTTTGTGGTGGTATTGTGTTCCCCAAAATATTGTGCACTCTAATAAACTTATCTGGGGTCCAAGAACAGACAGCCACTAGATGAAGAGGCTAGAAGGTGGTGGCACTCACGCCTTTAATCCTAGCATTCCAGAGGCAGAGATCTCTCTGGATCTCTGTGAGTTCAAGGCCACATTGGAAACAGCCAGGAATGATGACTCATGCCTTTAATCCCAGAAAGTGAGTCTTTAATCCCAGGGAGTGATGGCAGAAAGCAGAAAGGTATATAAGGCGAGAGGACCAGAAACTAGAAGCTTTTAGCTGGTTAAGCATTCAGGCTTTTGAGAAGCAGTTCAGCTGAGAGCCATTTGGATTAGGACTCAGAGGCTGCCAGTCTGAGGAAACAGGATCGGCTGAGGAACTGGCGAGGTGAGGTGGCTGTGGCTTGTTCTGCTTCTCTGATCTTTCAGCATTCACCCCATACCTGGCTCCTGGGTTTGATTTTATTAATAAGACCCTTTAAGATTCATTTTTTTTAAAAACCTGACCTGAGTCTCCCTGATATGAGATTATAACATGTGCATTGGTGTTTTTGGTCTGTGAGTTTTACTATCATCAGCTTAGTAACCAATTAAAAATTATTTAAATTTTCATTGTGAAAGTTACCACATATTCAGATGAAGACCTCTTTGATGACTTGCAAGGACCTGGAAAAAGTTTTAAAAGGTTGTTATAATATTTAACATTTAATAGAAACTTGAGGCTTTCCTTTATTTTTAACATGATGACCAGCATACACATGTTTACCTTTTAAAATTCTATTCATTTTTACTTTATTTAATAAAAACTGGTTACTTATACATCCTTTAAAACACAATTCTACAAAAACATTCCAGAATATGTTAGCAATGACCTTGAGTATTTATTCCTTGTCCTGTAAATTGCTTGTGGAGACTGTGCTTCAGCACTTCATACGTCCATAGTCTTTTCTACGTATTATCCTATCACTGTCCCTGTATCCAAAAAAGTAGCTATTTCTTATTCTTAGGACTCCAATATGTAGTTACTATAGATATTCTTAATATTCTATAACATCCCAAATATTCTATACTTTCCCTCAATCTTAAAAGCAAATCAATGTTAGGTTGTATATACATAATGGAAAGCAAATGGCCTTTTTCATAGAGTTGATTTTTATTTTTCCTAAGTATTTTTGTAATGTCAGTTTTAGAATAACAGCTGCAAGGGCATCAAAACAAACCCTCCACCTCATAAAGGAAGAGACATCAATCCTATGTTCTTTCCTCCCATGCCAAGGTTTAAGTCAATTTTCTCATCTCACAGCCAAATCCAGACACCAACCCCAGGTACCCTTTTCCCATGCCACTGCTTAAATCAATTTTCTGATACCACTTACAGACAAATCTATCGGCCTCTGGAAATAAGGACTATGTATAGAGATCTTGATTTTCTTTTCTTGGGTGAAGATGGTGGCCCAGGCACAGTGTTTTTACTCTCCTGTTACTGTTCCTTCACAGCTGGAATCTTGGAGTCTGACTCTATGCCTTCCTTCTACTTTGTGGTGTATCAAACCATAAGATTAGATCTAATAAATGCCACTGATTGCCTGCTCCCTGAGTATTGATAGCTGCTTCCACCTTTGTTAGATTTGACCTTATGACTTGGAATTGCTTACTTGGAACCAGCTCCTTCATCCTTTGCACGTTATTGTGACTGCCAGCTTTAGCTTTGGATGACAGATACGGGTAGTGTCAGCTCTGTGTTCGTGACACCAAATGCACATGCTGGAGTTGCCTGATAACTATCTTTCCTCTCACCTATAACAGAGAGAAGGGCCTCAGACAAAACGAGTTTTCCTAAACTTGGAAGAGTGGTGTCTCGGTAGTTGAATCGTGCAAAAGGCTCATTCTCCCTTTCACTCACTAACTTAGAGTTCACCAATCCCTTTAATTTTGCATTTTAAGAAACAGAACCACTAAAACAGAGAGCCAAATCAAGTGATAAAGTGAGGTAAAAGTGAATCGGGAAGTCAAGACCCTCTGCAAAGCCCAGCAGTTGAGTTAAATTGCCTGGACTTTAGGATCACACTTCATGCCAGTCAGAGGAAAGGTGGCTTAGCTGGTGATGTCCCTTGTAGACCTACCAGTTCAGACAGATCCCAGGTGACTTTGGGGCATCATACACCAAGTGGCTTAAAACATACCATTGCTTATCAGAGAATCATATTAAAACATCAGCATACTTTCTGAATATTATCAATACTTTGTACAAGGATATAATAAAAATTACTCTCCTTAGCACTGCCTTCAGATTATCATTGTCCAACAGAAATACAACGTGAGCCACAACTATAATTAAACAATTCTAATATTCACAGTGAAATGCTAAAATACATGGGCAATTTAATATGTATGGAAACATCCACTATATTAAACTATTATTGGATTAATAGCAAAATAAATTCTTAAATTTTTTACAAGCATTTCAGTGACGATTTGAAGGCCTTCCTTGTGTTTACATTTACAACAGAACTCAATTTTCAGTGTTTAACAGCCACAGATGGTCTATGCCGACTGTCTGGCAGGACAGGGTAGTCTCGGACAGTGTGGTTGATGGTGTGGAGGTGAGTAGGGCAACTCTTGTTTGTTGTAATATCCTTGGGATACTTTCAGTCATGATAATATTTAACTGTAATTGCCATTAGGAGCTATGAAAACAACAATTTTCCTTGTTCCTTATACTGGTGGCCATTAATTCACATTTTTTTTTTTTATATTACCAAAGACAATTTAATGAAAACAAATAGGCTAAGCAACTTATTCTGGGAACATTTGAACCCTCACTGCTAGTGAACGCACTAATATATGTTATCTGTGAAATTATTGAAGTCTTTTAGTGACACCTGTCTTCTTCATGACCTTGTCAACTTTTCCCCTTCAGGTTCCAATAATGGGAAGTGGTTTGTGAGCTTTCATGATATTAACGACTGGTTGCTTGACATACAAGCACTTGTTATCTTTAGGTCCTTGCTGAGGGGCAAGACCTGTTGGCTGTCCTTGCCTTTCAATGGGAATGGAGTAGAGTGTTGTCAGTAATGATCATTAAACAAGATGATTTTATCTTTGTCCCTCAGTTTAGGTCTGGAAATCAAGAACATGAATTTTTTTCTTTTGTAATTTTATTTTAAAAAAATGCCACCATAGCGTGTGTTATTCAGGTGGTGATTAATAAATTCTTATTGACTATATCTGAGGCTTATTGTCAGTCTCTCTGATCTTAATCCCAAACTTCATCTAACAAACTGTTAAATTATAAACATGAAAAAATAATTTTCTGGAGGAATACATGAAAACGCATCTACCAGTATACCTTGCTTAGTCTCTAGAGGCTCTCGAGTTGGTGAGTGCCACCAACTTTTGTTTAATACCAAGAAAGCATGTTTAATTATTTTACCAAAAAAGTGTGACTGGTGTCATAGGTGCTAAAATCCATCACAAAGAGTTCAGTCACACAAGGATATTTGAATTATTTGATTTTTCTAATTCAGCACACTGGGCATGTTTGAGAATTAAGTTCTGATATCTTGCATGGGCAATAAAAAGAAGTGTGACATCCAAGATGTTTACATTTTAGTTAGAAAGGCCCATCCAAGCACATAAAGACTCCTGCAAAACATTCATAATCTAATCTAATATGAAAAGACTTAGTAACATTTAATTCTTAACTTGCTTTTCTTTTCTAATGATGGCCAGTAAGTATACTTAGAGTAAATGTGTAGATGTAGTTTGTTGTTTTTCAGAAGTTATGTTATTTGGCATTTATAACATTTTATTTATTTCCTTGATTGATTAATTGTTGTTAAATTACCTTAGCATGCTAGAACAGATTTTGACATAAGATTAAACAGCATAAAGCATGACTAATGAGCTTTAGTGGCATGCTCTGTATTAAAGCCTACAATTTAAATACACAATTCATCAGGAATATTTGAAGCTACAGTGATTTAGAAATATTTAAATATTGAAACTACCCCCATCTCCTGTGTTGGGGGGGGGGTAGGAGTTTTATAATTGAGATTATTACTGTAGAATGTGCTGACATAACTGATTGACTTTAGTGATGTGCCTTGAAAGTTCAAATTCAAGGTGTGCACTTATTTCAGTCAGCTTATTCTGAATGTTTAAATAAGAAATACTATTTCTGGGTATTCTGAATAACTTGTTGTACATTTATTCCTAATAGTGAGCATTTGGACTAATGATGGATTACTAATGAGCATGTAAATGTACCACCTGATTACATTAATATATGATGTTCCATGACGAGGTCTGAAATGAACATTCCTAATATGTATTTCTTTTCCCCAAATGCCAATGTGGTGTATACCGAGCAGGACTGTGACAAGGGTGTTTTTAAGAGCCACTGATTTAGTCAATTATCAAAAATCACATTATAATAAATGCTGTTCTAAGAATTTTGATTAACCTTTAAATAAATGTTACTTTGCAAAAAAAAAAAAAAATCTGCCAAATGTGTTAATGATAAATTGTGAAGTGGTTGTAATTGCAAGTATGGTTTCATAGATAATATAGTTAATTGATACCACTCTCTCAAATAGAGATAGCACATCAGCTGCTGTGTGATAGTAATGGTGTCTGTGGCAATTCTGATGCACCGGAATGACAGGAGTAAAATGGAAACTTCGAGTGCCTTGCCAGGGCCGTTCTCTCACGGACATTTGATGCTCATGGTCAAGTAAATTTTTAATGACACACAGTCACTACACACCTTCCAGCCTCCAGGAGAGGTAAGTGTACATTGATCTGTCCTAATTAGCCTTGGAGAGCACTTCAGACATCCCTTCAGAAACACAATTATTTAATAAAATGGGAGCTGTTTTGTTTTGTTTTTTCACAAGCTCAGCATTTGATCCTTGGATGACTGCATTGTTTTCCTCGACTGTTTTTTTTTTTTCTTTACTCAGGTCTCATGTCTCCTGTTCCTCCTCGTCTTTGTCTGACAATGTAGTATTAATGAAGCTGCATTCAAAAGTAAGCAAAATTAAGAAATGGTCTGATTGTGAAGGTTCATTGCTATTACAAGAAGCCCACAATGCACACATCCATTCTTCCCTAATGTGTAGCGTGCTGACTATACAACTGCCTGGAAAGGCATTAAGGGTACACAAGCAATTCTGTTGAGGTGTGCAATGGGATGCATTTATGTTTGGCAATAAAGGCAACTCTGGAAAACCTGAATTGCAAAACTAGGTTGTCAAAACATCCTGCAATTGCTTGAGATGGGAACATTCATAGAGTGACACATTTTTTTTTTGTTGTTTTGTATTTAGAGTTTAGTTTTATCTGTGTTTCAAGTAGAGGATGAAGAAGGCTGATTTTGTTCAACTTTGTAATAAGCCAAGTATGATTTGTAACACTTACTGACCCACTTTGGAAGTAGAGGCACTTTTAAATACAGATGCTTATTATAATTGTGGAGTTACTCTGTCACAAGTAGGATGCAAAACATGGTCTTAAATTCCAGCCCATTGATAAGCTCTGTGGCCAGAGCGCCTCAGAGGTACAAATGTGCCTTGACAGAAATGGTCTGCAAATTACTGGGTGTATTTGCTCCTAAGAAAATTAAATAAAAGCAGGTCTTAGGCATGCTATTGGTCTGGGCATAGATGACAATATCTAGAGTTGCCCTAGTACAGAGGAATCAGACTGTTGGACCCACAGATGTCTAATTTTTCTGCAATTGATGCTCAATATTGAGAAAGCAGAAATAAATGTCTCAAGTAATGTTACAAGTAAGATGTAGAATATATGGTCTTAAATCCCCTATCCTACTGATCAATTCTATAGCCAGAGCTTATACAGGAAAATTTAAAAAAAAAGAAAGAAAAGAAAAGAAAAGAAAGAAAGTTACACTTTCTAAATATTGCTTTTAAACATCTTCCAAAATTCTTGGTTGAAAACTGAATTCATTTTCACAGGCATAAAAATCGATGAATTTGTTGCTAAATATTTTCTTTGAATTGTGTTCATTCATTCATGAAACATTTCTTGACAACTACTGTGTGTTGTATATAGTGTGTTGGTAGTGGCAGAAAAACAAAGACAGTGTATCTATCCATAAAGTTTGTTTTTGTTTTTGTTTTTGTTTTTGTTTTTTTTGGAGCTGAGGATAGAACCCAGGGCCTTGTGCTTACTAGGCAAGCGCTCTACCACTGAGCTAAATCCCCAACTCCCATAATGTTTTAATAATCACAAGCAGCAGAAAAAACACGAGTTCAGATGGTTCTGACGAGAAGGAAGTATGTCGGCCAACTCTGCTGAGTGCATGGCTAAGGGGGAGATCAAGGTTGAAATGTGGCTTTGTTTTCCTTCTGTTGTTTGTTCTTCTGGCTCACCTTCATTGATGGGTAGTAGGAAAGTAGCTCTTGGACGAAAGGGGCATGTCCCAAGGTTTCCTCCATGTGGCAGAACGCTTTCCCAGAAGCTTTGTAAAACCTTCAAGGACTTTAGTAGCCCAAGAGAACACGGTACTAGAGGAGACAGAGATGGATCATGCATGCATTTATGAGCTTGGTAGCCGTGTTGGGAGGGAAAGAACGGTATTGTAGGGAGTGAGTGTCTTGCCCACAAACATGGGGGTAAGAGTGTACTCGCATAAAAGCCCTGCCTGACTCACTTCCGGGTCACAGCCTCACCCATCTCCCCTCAGAGACCTCACAGACCCTTTCTATGGTTTCATTCTCCTCTGTGCTTATCATATCTCCACTCTTACCTCACTTGATTGGTGTTTATTCTATTCCCTATCCATCTCCAGGAGACTCTGTGAGGGCCCAGTCTGTTTAATTCTCCTTTATTTTGGAATATAATTAGAAGGTTAATATAAGTTAATCAAATTTATAACTGTGTGAGTGATTGATCATTTTAATAGTTGTCAGTGTTTGGCTCTAGTATAAGGGAATGAAGGTAAGTCTGTGGCTCTGATTATACTTATAAATAGTCATTATTGGAGGTTGTGAAACAGTCTTAAGGCCTCTTTGATTCTAATATCAAAGTTTTTGACTTAGAACTGACCAACTATTTTGAATATAATGTTTGAAGAATAATTATGTGTTTTCACGCACTGTACAATCCCCAGAGGGTGAAGAGATGATGAATTACCATCGATACTTCTGTTTGTTGGGTGACTGTGGCTGTATGTGTTGGGGACTTAATCTTTGCTATTCACACTCTTTGGAGGATCAATACCATACTCAGAAAGCTTCAGTTAATGTTACATTCTGATATTTCTTTGTGTTTAATGATCTTTGAAAATTTTAATTGAATAACCAGTAGTTAGTTTTACTGGTATTAGTAATGAAAATAATGAAATAATTAAAATACATTTTTGTAGAACATTGCACATAGTACTTGATGTTCATTACTGTTAGTGTTATAATGTGCAGATACAACATTTGAAGAATATTGTAAATTTGAGACATTTAATTGGAAAAGAATAAAATAATGTAAAAAAATATAGTGATATCTTTAGACACAATTTAATCTCCAGTTCTGTAACTTCGAGATTCTTCATGGTACAAAACAGTTGTCCAGCATGCCTTGAAAACTCTCTAACACCTGTCCAGATGTTTCTCCAGGAATCTGTGTTGTGTTGCTTTCTAAACATTTTAAAAATTTGTTTACCATTACAATGCTGAAAACTCTTAATTTATTGTATTCTTTATAACATTATCTAGACATTATAGTTATAGAAAGACTTCATTATTAGCATATCCAACTTTGCTGAAGCTGTAAATAAAAGTAGTTTTTAGTTGAAAATCATCTGATTTTTCCATAACTATTTCTTATGCCTGTTTTAAAACACTATCTCCAATAAGACTGGAGCATGTCCTACTGAATGATATTTTTGAGTGATTCATAGAACATCACAAGGATAATCCATTATTTTCTACTTCTTGGGAGAAATTATGGGATAGTGGAGACAAGGTGCTAGCAATAAGAATTGCAAAAGATGGTGCCGCTTCTGTCTCCATGCACTGTCATCACCAAGGGAAGCAGTTCCCTTTTTTGAAGACGCTGTGTTCTGGGCTGGTTAGATGCTCAGCAGGGAGAAGCATTTGTTCAGCAACTCTGATAATCTAAGATTCGTTTCCATGGCCTATAGCTGAAGGAGAGAATTGATGACCAAAGTTATCTTTTGACATGTGTCATGGTATCTACATACTCAAAGATTTACAAACACATGTCAGGCATATAATAACAACAAATATTTTTAAGATGTTCTATTAGCATAACAAGTTCTTTGTTGTGATTACAGCTAACTTTTTAAAGTTGTGATGATTCAGTTTTTTTTTTTTGTTTGTTTGTTTGTTTTTTGGTAAGGAGTGGAAAGATCGTCACAATAATTTGAACGTCAAGAAATTTTGTGGTTCTAATGGAACCGTATACAAGATAGTCAGAAGGCACTTTTCTCTCTCTCTCTCTCTCTCTCTCTCTCTCTCTCACACACACACACACACACACACACACACACACACACACACACAATTTAAGTTAGCAAGGTAGATTACTGATTTGAAAAGTACATTCATTTGGGACACCTCCAGCTTTACAAGACCTGGAAGGAAAAGGAAATGACGTTTATGGAGAAGCACTCGGAAAGTCTGCTGTTTGTAGTCCAATCACTGGGCTGGAAACAAACCTTCAGAAGGAATCTGGTCCCTACTTATCAAAAAGGGAACTTGAGCTTTGTGAGGTTCAAGAATCTGCCTGGATTCATGATTAATAAGAACACAGAAGAGATAGGGCTCTTATTTGGGCCTATGTCATTATTTTCAGTGTTGAATATGTTTGCCACTGTCTTAGTGAGGGTTTCTATTCTATGAAGAAACACCATGACCAAAAAGCAACTCGGGCAGGAAAGAGTTGGCTTACATTTCTGCATTGTATTTCACCATTGAAGGGAAGCCAGAGCAGGAACTCAAACTGGGTGGGAATCCTAAGCCAGGAGCTGACACAGAGGCCATCTAGGGGAGCTGCTTACTGGCTTGCTCCCCGTGGTCTGCTCAACCTGCTCTCACAGAACCCAGGTCCACTAGCCCAGGGGTGGCACTTCCCACAGTGGGCTGGGCCTTCCCCCATCAATCATGAATTAAGAAAATGTCCTACAGCCAGACATTGTGGAGGCATTTTTCAACTGAGTTTTCTTCTTTTCAGATAACTCTAGGTCTGTGTCAAGTTGACAAGAGACTACCCAGTACAGGCACAATGTCAGGTTACTCTCTGGGACCTTCCAATCCTTTGAACAAAACTTAACTTGGTGTGAGAAGAAAATTTTTTTTTGCCCGGATTTATTGTTAAAAATATTCCACCAGTCTTACAATTCTTTAGGGTGGAAATTTATTGACTTAAGGAAAAATTAAGGAGTTAGTTAAACCCTCAAAATATGAGCTGCATTTGTAATTTAAAGAAACAAGCAGGCTGTTTAGGCCACTTTTCCTAGCACAGTTCACCAGACTCCCAGGCAGCTCTCTTTAAGAGAGCAGGCTGAGGCTGCTCCATCAGGCTGTGCACACGTTTTTCTTCTCTGTAAACTCAGGAGATTGGCACTGCTCCGCAGCAGTTCCGCAGCCCGCAGTCATTTAACGCCTCTTCTTGTGAGGCCAGGATTCCACGCCCAAGTGCATTTAGTAGGTCAGTACAGTAATTTTAAATGTCTTTCTTTCAATCTTTTGCCATCTTCAATTATACCTTTCCACCCTACTATTTGTGTAATTTTCTTCTGTCTGAAGTCTCTTTACTGTTGTTCTCTATTGCACAGCATGACAAATTACCCATCAAGCCATATCTTTTCAGCCCAGAAATGCGCAATAACACGGAGTCATGGCATTATCGCATGTTGTGCACTTTATTTCCTCACAGTTCATTCAAGTGTGTCGCTTTATTTTCCTGGCTTCCTCTTGTCATCATGGAGATTAACCATTTTATCCTTCCTAAACTTTCGAAACAATTAGAATTTCATTAGAGTGGGAGCTGAGAGTGAATGCTTGCTCAGTCATATACGGAGTGTACTTTCACATTATCACTGGCGAAATTAAAGCCATGAATCCTGTATCCTTTTTTGAAGGCGAGAATTTAGAGGTTATTATACAGCTGAGTAACCCTGGCTCTGGACATGGGAATTATTTGAGGCTGTGGCCACCAAGCACATTAACTGTAAGAAACCATTTAGTCTGACATTGAGTACCTGATTCCTATGTTCTCCTGGGAATTAGGAACCTCTCAGGGACTCATGTGTTCTGTACACTAAGTCTCTTTTCCTCTTAGCTTTGGCTAAATACCAATAGTGTACAGTGAGCAATGAGATACAATAGACATTGCAAGTACGTGCTGGAAAATCAATTGGTATTGATGCTCTAATCAGCGGCTCTGCAGCTGGGATGTAGACACACTACTGGAAATGGTGATTAAGATTGTATTCAAAAGCATTTAAAAAACACCATGACATCTAGACCTCTTTTCAAATAGATTGCTGTTTTGTGAAGATAGTGAGTTGGGTAGCCAGTGGTACATCTAGATTGTGCTAGATTAATTTACAACATACTTTACGGCAATATATTTTGCATATATTTTATCTTTTCTTTTTCCATTATATGTAAGGTATAAATTACTTAAGTGCCAGGTATATAGAAGAGTTGCAGGTAAATGAAAAGTTCCAAACTGTTTTGCCACAATCACTGGCCTCCATGCATGACTACAAGAGGATGCTGTGGGAGGAAGGGCCAGAGGGTGGAAAGAACAGGCACAGACCAGCTAGGCTGGAAATGTCTTCAGTTCAGAGGCTGAGGGGGCAAGAGCAAGGAAGAGATTGAAAGAATACCCCAAAAGAAAATAGGGCAGTAAAAATCATTATGTGGAAAGGAGGATTTCCAGTTTGAAGAAACATGTTTGTAGAGTTAGAATTTCCTACCCATTAACAAGTAATTAACTGAAAGCATTAGCAACAAATTCATTTTAGAAAAAATTATGAGTGAAAAGAGGCTGACTCAGCTGTGTTCTCAAGACTGTTTTCTAATTGAGATTTACCTTTTCCCTGACATGAACACATTTAAATTGTACTAGAAATCTACCTTCTGAAAGTTAGACAACATACATGTGTTACCAGCTTTAGCTATTTTTATAAATAAGCCAGATAGTTAAGTCAGGGTACAGAGATCTTGCTTTTTATTTCTATGTATCCTTTAAACACAGTTCCATACCAGTCTTGAGCTAGTCAACTACAGAAGCTGAGTGTCCTTCAGAAACAGACTATCAAAGAAGAGGCAAACTGGTGATGTCCTGCGGAGGGCTTTATCAACGTAAATTTGTCATGCAGAGAAAGAAAAGATTGTAAGCATTTGACAGCTTTTTTTTTTTTTTTTTTTTTTTTTTAAGGGTTTCTCTGTGTAGCCCTGGCTGGCGGTCCCAGAATTCACTCCTTAGACCAGGCTGGCCCTGAACGCAGAGATCTGCTCACTTCTGTCTCCAGAGTGTTGGGATTCAAGGTGGCTACCGCCACCATCTGTTTTGACAATAGTTTTTAAGCCATCAAATACATCATGCTTTGCTATATATATGGTTCTAACAAACTTTGAGGATTTTAATCTTTTGAGAAAAATGGAAAATATAGGAATTTTAGAGAATGAAAGAGGAAATAAGAACAACAATTTAAACTTTCAGAGAACACACAACTAAGTTTCACACAACTTCTAATGTGTTTTTCCGTGTGATATAAAACTGCAGTTCTAATAGGACAGGGAGTTTTTTAGATATTTGTATTAGGTAAAATGAGTCTCACAAGTAGACCAATTATCTTGGAGTTATGTCCCTAGGACTCTAATGTTCAGTCCTGCAGCAACTGGCCACACTGGGCTACTGAGTGCTGGAAATGGTCTGAGTCCTATCTGAGACGTGCTATAAGTGTGAAAACCACACCAGATTTCAAAGATATAATGCAAATAAAAAGGAACGCAAAGTATGTCATTACTCATTTTTTAAAAAAAATATGGAGTGCTTCACAAATTAATACTAGTTACATTATGGATATGTTGGGTTAAATAAAATATTTTGCTGAAATTAATTTCATCTGCTCCCATTTGCTTTTTACTGCAGTTACCGGGAAAATTAAAATGGCTTTCATGTTTGGCGTTTAAAGTTTGCATTTTATTTCTGTAGCTACACTGAGCATGCCAGCCATTCCTTCCCAGAAAAGAAAGAAATAAAAAGAACAAAGGGAGATCTGGGTACTACAATGTTTGAATCAAAGAGCTTGAACTTTCATGGTAAGGGTGTATCTCAGTTTTATCTATCATGTCCAATTCCATTAATAAAACATCAAATCCCTACCAAATACTAATAGTAGTGTTTATGGCAGTGGTTGTATGTATTATATGGCACTGAGGATTGGGGTTCATAGCTAGAGAATTCTCTCACCAGATCCTCGTGGACAGAAGCATGAAGACAGAAGTCTTCTCATTCGACTTCAGCAAATCTGCCCTAGGAACCACAGCTAGTGGGGATGAGAACCTGAGATTTTCTTGGCTGAGTTCCTATCTGGTGTCAAGCATTCAAGGACATTTTGTCATCAGCACAGAGGGAGTATTTGTGGTCTGTTATTCAAACATGTCTAAGATGACTCCACCCATAAAGGGAGGACTTTGGCTGAGGACATCAGAACAAAGCATATTAAGCGATACTTGCATGAGAGAAGTACCTTGTAGTAGGAAGTAAGAACACAATGAAAAAGTCATAGCTAAGAATATCTGTAATCTCACTTGACAGAAATATTGCTCAATAAAACTCATGTGCAGTAGCTGAAGAGTAACTTACTAAAGCCAACTTTCATCATGAGCTTTATGGAAATACAGCCCGATTCTTGAGGAAATAATTGAACCTACTAATGTCACCGAGAACAACACTCCTTACTATTACAGACTCATCTCAGGAAATAGTAATATATTTTTCTACAGTAACAGTTTTGAAATTTAAAAAGCGACAAAGGAAAATTGAAAGATGAGTGTAATTTTTCGAGCTTTGAGCCAAAAGGTGGGGGCACACATTTGTGTGGTGTACGAGATGAATTTTCACTTGAAAAAAAAATTCTAGTTCTGGTTGCAATGTGCCAGTTTGAAATTAATAACTGTTTTTGTTCATTGCAGCTCATGCAAGGAAGCCACTCTACTTCTGAACGTCTTCTTCCTTCCCAGATACATGGAAATTCACTACTGTTGCTGACAAACAAAATGCCACACGATTTGTCATACAAATCACATTATGAGAGGTTCCAAAATCTTGACGACGTTGACAGTTGTTTTCAGCAAATGGCTGCTTTCCTCTGCACTGTCAATGTTGATGTCCTTCTGCACATGCAAAAGAGCAATGTGATTAAGGCAAGCTTGGCCACGCTCTGTCTGAGCCAAGTTTCCCGTCTCCGCACGGCACTGAGAGATTGCTCAGCTGTTGTAGATAAGGCAGGAATAGCTAGCAGATTTCTGCCATTTAAAAAAAAAAAAAACAACGTTCTCTGGGCATACATTTCTGTAGGAATTCACCAACATCTGCTGCTGACCTAAAGTTTCCTATAGAAGTCGCATGTTTAATTTGTGTAAGTAATTCACAATGCCATTAGTCAAAACTCATTTCCTTACAAAAATGATGAAGTCTGTTCACCAAGAGGAGATAGGTAGAGGCTGAATAACTGTATATTCTTGAAGTCGTCATTGGAGCTTCGGGCCTCATACTTTTTGGCCCATCCTAAATTTATTTTTTTTCCACATTCTCTAAGTTATATTTCACAAGAGAAACTTTTTAGAAAGAAGAATAAAGAGCTAAGAGATCTTGGTGATTCCACAGAAGGCCTACATTTCACACTTATCTTTTTTTTATAGGCTCTCTGAAAATGTTTGATTTTTGGAAGCTAATTTATTCTGGAAGAATTTTGTAGTTGAATTTTAGTGTGATTTAAAATTGTCATATGTGCTATCCTCAAAAGAACATGCAGGATTGAGGTATTTCTCGTTGTCAAGGTAACTTTGATAATCTCTAATTTCTGTGATTTTGGACAGTAGCTTGTCTACCATTTTATTTGCCACTGCTTATTTAGAAAATTTATTCTCTGTATTCAACTTTGTTTCTTTTGAAATATGAGCACTCTACAGATAAAAATAAAGAACTCAAGTTACTCCCAAGAAGCTGAACCTGCCTCGTGGTGAAGCATTTGTTATTTGATTCATCTCTTCTCACTCTGGGTCACCTTCTAGTACAGCTGCATGCATTAACTGTCTGGCTTGTCTTTGAAAATCTTAAGCCACATTCTTGAGAACAGTTGCTTCATGTTGGTTGAAATTCTCAGTGGCACTTTTTTCCATTCACAGGAGCCAACAGCCTCCAAAGCAGACACATAGTTTCCAAGAACTCAGGCATAGTTCATGATTCCTGAATTTCAAATATTCCTTGTAGCAATTGGAATATCATGTACAATGTCTGAAGCCTTTGTACTGTGAATTATAATAAAAAGTGCACATTTATACTGTCCAGCCAGCATACCTAATTTTAAATATTTTCATCTTTTATATCTAGCAGAGGGACACAGTTTGAAAACCCACTCATGAAAAATTGATCCAATGGCTGTGAGCAAGCAATTATTTAAAGACATTAGCTTTAGGAAACACCAGAATGAAAGGAGTTGTGAATGGAATTATTGTCTTTTCTCACAGAACAGCTCTGTGTTATCTATTCCAGATTCATAATTTCCTGTGTACACCTTAAGGTTGTACTAAAAATATAGCCATTGAAAGCTCAAATTTTAGGTCCCAAATTATTGCCTTTCAGATCCATTGAGACATCTAAAAAAGGAGTCAAGGTAACAATGCATAATTGGTAAGTTAACAAAAAGTAGCTAATGGAAATAAAATGATAGTCACTGTGCTTGTGATCACCTTTAACACCTGTCTTTCCCCACTGTCAACAATCCCTTTTAGGAAGTGAAAATCCTTGAGGAATGTTTGCAACAGCTAGCTAGTATCTTTATTTTTCTGTAGCTAGCAGAGAAGAAAGGAGAGATTTTACATACAGTGTTTAGATATTCTGATTAAAGCAACTGTTTTAAAAGATGAATAACTTAAAAAATGAAAGACCCAAAGTAAACTTGAAAAGCAAAATGTACATGGGCAAAGGAGGACATGAAGACAGGAAAAACATGGCTAAGCTCTCTTTTTTGCTGCTAATTTTCATTTCAGTAAGTTTTTCAATTTTTTATTTTGTGAAGTGTCATCAGGGCCATATTGACAAGCTTCACATACTGGAAATATATTGGAAATAGAATGATTATTGATAACTTACAAAACTTATGAAGTTCAGCTTAGTCTTTTTCTTGATATTGGTTTTATTTTCAGTTCCTGAATTGGAAAGTCTGCCTGGAACCCAGATCTGCTCTCTGTCAGTATCTCCAGTCTTTGCTTCAATCCATTTGCAGATATTGTATATCCTTGATAAACAAAAGCGGGGTGTGAGAAAAACGAACCATTGTTCATGTATTTAATTTTAAAAGAAATGCCTGTGTATGCTCACAATTACCAAATTCTCCAATCAACATTTTGAATTTATCCCTCAACATAGTTACTGTTTAGAAATGAGGATACTGAAGGTGTCCTTCATGGAGTTTTGTGAATACCAGAAATATTAGCTTGGAATAGTTAAAAAAATAGTGTTTCCCATTACACCATCTCCCTCATAGCTCTAATACCCTACTTTGTTAGTGACTAGATTTACTAGAGGGTATAAAGTCTTCTTATTTGCTTTTGAACTTTCTCACCATACTGAGAATTTTCGTGAGACAAAGGTGATGTTATCAATTACAATATGAATTCTTATATGAAAGCGTTTTTTTTTTTTTTTCCTGAGATGAACAAGATGAAATTCTTTTTAGTTAATATTTGTAGAGAACTGAGAACTATTTTGCTAGCTGCCTGGTTTCTATGTCATTTGTGTGTTCTGCAAAATGCTAGTCAGGTGTGGGAATAAAACAGAATATGGCCCCATATGAACTCATGGGCATGCTTATCTACAGTATCCAAGTCCCCCATCCAAGACCCAAGTCTGGGTCCACCCACTCTGACCATGATTCTGGAGATGGTAATATATCAGCACTTGGAAGAGAAGTGAGGGTAATAAATAGCTTAAAACCCCTAAAATTTGTATATTTTAGTCATTGGACCAGGTTGTCAAGAATAATTCATAGTAGCATGATGTCCCTAACAGATGTAGTCTAGTTTCCTTAGTGTGACCCAAGCTTCACATGCTGTTTGTTTCATGCTCTTCAACACAACGGCTTTCAGAACGCACCAACGATGAATTGAGAGATTAGCTACACTTTTCTCATAGCTGCAATGTTTTGTGCCAGGAAAGCATTTCAGGATTGTATCCCTCAGTAATAAGTACTTACTCTTATGAGAAGGCATCCAACTGGCATCTCATGAGATATTCCCCAGAAGTCTAATGAAGCCTATAGATCCTTCACTTCATTCTGATTCTATGTTTTTGTTAACATGCTCTCACACTATATAGATTGAGGATGAATTTACTTTCCAACCAGTATCGAGTCATTCCATCTTAGTCATTTTCTATTTCTCTGACTTTGTATGTGTCTGGCTTCTGAGAGGTACTACATAAATATTTGTTGAAGGAGATGAGGTTATTTGTAATAACTCTGTTCTAGGTTTGGCTTGTTATCAAGAGGTCTAATTTTCGGCTGACTCTTATGCTAGGTATGATGAGAAATATGTCTGTAATCGAAATACTTTCCATGCATATCATTGACATTCAAGAGTCCTTACAAGTTTCATTTACTTTACACAGTGTGTTTGCTTCCAGGAGAAGTTCAATGTGGGGGCCATTGTCATTACTTGTTACATCACACTTCATAAAGAAGAGCTAGTTCAAGTGCATCACCACTCACAAAGAAGTAAAAGACCACGTGCTATCATTTTATTGAGAAATTCAAGTTGGAGGGGGACATGAACAATACATTCTGAAATACTGATTCCTCACATAACAGATAGTCACTATTTCAAACAATCAGACCATATGTGGGAACCAAGAAAGAACCCAAACAACCACAAAATGTAGAAGGAGAAAGTCCATAGTCTCAATAATAGTCAATGGACCACCCTTCATCCTTGGGTGTAGGCTCAACTCTGTTTTTGTTTTACGTATAGTTAGAACAAAAATTTGTTTATTTATATATTATCTGGAGATTAAAAGAAAAAAATTGCTTAAATTTGTAGTCACAGGACTTGAAGAAAATTAAATATAACAAAATAGTTAATGGTTCTAGAATTTCAGAAAAGAGACATTGTTTTAAGGGAAGCTTAACTTGTTTATGGTATATTTCAATATAGTTCTAGCTAATTTAGCTGTGCCTTTGATGTAAGTACCGATCTTACCAGGTGTTCCTTCCCCCCTTTTCTACTTTTTCAGATAATCATCCATTTCTCCATGCCTGTTCTTCCAAAATTGTTTACCTAGTACTGGTTATGTTAAACATGCACTATGCCATTCTATCTCTAAAGCTCTTACTATGACCTTTAGAAGTAAAGAGACACGAAGACCTAAGCATGACCAATATAGCTTAGTAACTGAGCACTTCACTGCCAAGCCCTTCCCCATAGCTTCTACCTGCTCAAACAGAGAAAAACTGCTTGCGACTGCCCAGGGCACTCAAGAGTTTCCCATGACGCTCCAAGACATTTCAATATGACTTCTTATTATACTCTGCTTACTTGACTGCAATTTCTGCCTCTCCAGACAACTGTTTCTACCTGGTCTGGGAGCATAGGCTTTTCTACCAGAAATGTTCTACCACTAATGAATTCTCAGTTACCTGTTCACAGAAGCTCCAGAATGTCAATAGCTGTAGAAGTTCAGTAGAATATCCAAAACTGTCACAGAATTTACACAATTTGTCCTTTATGAACACTTGGACAAACTCTCCTCATCTAACGAATGACTTTCCCTTTAAGAAATGCTGTGTTCTGATTTCCATGATTCATATCACAGATTTTCATAATGCGCCACAAGCAGAAATCTTCGGTGTGAAATGTATGCTTCCATATTGTCTCTGCCACCCCAGTGAAGATTATCTTGAAGCTTTAAATTGTGTTGTATAGTTTTGATGACTACGATTTTTAAGTACTATTATTATTACTCCCATTTAGTGATAATTTACTGTTCTATTCCATGTTTTTACTTTAGATCATGCTCTTATAGTAGAGTTTAAGCACTTTTATGGGCATTCCTTCTTGCTTAGATAAAATTACAGCACACTGCTTAATTAGTAAGATGTGTATGTTCATTGGTGAAGGCACACTTCCCACCATTTCTCCCCCCATTCCCAGAAAGTTGCATCATGAATGTTGCTTTTGAAAAGTAATGGTGCCATTCTATGAGTATTATTTATTATCATTTAACAACTCCATGAAGTAGGCAATTAAAAATTGATCCATCCTAATGGAACTCTATTGTTCATTTTGGTTCCAAGAACCATCTTGAAAATCTAGCCATTTCCACTGACAGGGCTGTCTTAAGTATCCTGGCTAGAGCGTCACATTTGAAACTCTGTGGAGGCCAAATATTTCTTTCACGATTTTAATTTGCAAACAAATTCTGACATTCTTACAGCTGTTATTTAGAGTCTAAGGTGCTTTTAGTCTTCAACAATGTTGTGTGACTTTCTTGAGGAGATGTGAACAGACGTCTATTCACTCTAAATTGGGTCCTGGTCACAGGCCAAGATTTCCTTGTAAGAGCACAGGTGACTCTAAGGCAGTTGCATCATTGAAAAAATTATCCCAACATGACGATGACTTATGGAACCATAATCCTGAGGCTAGATGTACACATTGCAGGAAGCTCAGCTAGTCAGGGAGTCTCTTTCTTCCCAGTTATTGTTCACTGCATTTATAGACTAGGAGAAGGACATAGTAAATCTTGTAATTTTCTAAACCTTAAAAGCATGGTGGGTTCCCTAAGCCTTGTAAGTTTCTACTACTTCCTGAGTCTTATGAGTCTCCTTTTAGGAAGAAATGCTTTAATTTGGAGGGAATAACTGCACAACACCCCACTTTTTCTTCCTATTCTTATATTCTTCCAGTCTCCTGAAAATTTCCTGAAGCCTTGGAAGGGATTTTACAGGTTATTTTCTTCCATCCATGTCTGAGTATCCAAACATTGAACCACTATGTCACAGCAACTTATTATCAGGAGCTTGGGCATTTAATGAATTTCTGTGTGATATGCTCATTGAAAAAAGAAGTATGCCAAGACTGGCCAAGACTGACAACAGAATAATGCCTGGGCATAAAAAAGTGTTTAGAAGATAATGTGATGGTCACACCATACAAACCCATTTGAGAAAATAACATAGATGGCCTGTCCACTGAGGCATATGACCTTCCAGCCACAGACTTTTGTCCTGGCTCATAGTATCAGAGAAAAGTTAACTTCTGTATAGTTTGCATTAAAATTGGCTAAAAAGCAGTTGGATGCACCTATAGCTCCCGTGCTATGATTGTGCCAGTGAACACATTTTGCACAACATGTTCACATTATAACATATATGAGTGGGATTGTTGGAGAAAATATCCTTTAGCAGTCTTTATGGTAATGCCTGGTGTCAAAATAGCCAGTCAACAGGGAGAAAGCTTCCAGATCATGCCCAGTCTGGTTTCTCCATGTCCTGTAACCAAAGAACATTGTTTCCTCAGCAAAAGGGACTTTACCATCTACTTCAGGCATGCAACCAATAACAATGACAATAGCCTGATTGTTGGGGGACCTCAGTGTTCTCACTGTTTAACAAGTCATACTGGGATAGTTCACCTCTGCTATTGGGATTTTGACCCAACTACTTTATGGTTCTTAGGAGTGCCCTTTCATATTCACTGAGTTCCTCCTTTAAACTTCTTAATTGTTCTCTTGATTGTTCTTCCATATGCTCTAAAACACTAAAGGATTAGAATCCTAATCTTTTTATAATCTATAAAGAAACCTCTTAACAAAGAGTGGCAGGATCTGCAAAGGTCTACTGCTATCCTTTGGTCTTAGATGGCTAAAGGGATACTACAAAAAGTAACAGGATCCAATACAGCACGAAAAGATCCTATAATTTGTTCCAACTGCCTCATCAATAGTAATGATGGGCACATCAACATGAATGGGAGATGTTATAGTATGTGGCCCTTCATAACCCACATTCATTTTCTGTGAATTACCCAGCTTCAGCCTGGGGTGATGCTGCTCTCAAGTTGATGGAGCTTGGCTTGGGTTGGGCTCAGGGAGAGAAAGACCATGTTCTAGCATATTGTAGCCATTGATGGTCCTGGCAGGCTCTGGCCAAAACCATGGCTCTTGACTTTCTGTAAGTCAGTTTTGACTATTTAAAGGGCTTTAGTCTATGTGAACAACTACCTCAAACATAGTTTCTAGCAAGAGAGAAGTGCACAGTGCATACTCTGGGAGATGCTTAGTTTTCTTCACCTGCACTGTTTTATCATTTATGTTTTCTACAAACATTGCTCAGGCACTTCTAGAGTCTTCTAGAAACTCACTAGCATAGCATATGGCTTTCCCTAGGATCTCTAGTTCAACACAAATCTTGCCACATTGTTTCCAGTGACTCGGATCCCTTTATCTGGTCTGTCACTTTTTATCCTCTCTTGATGGGTTTTCCCTTTATAAATAATGCACTTTACATGCCCGTCAAAGTTATTCAGGTCTGACAGAGCCTCTGCCATCGTCTCCTATAGATCATACTCACCAGGGGGTGCATTAAAGCCACTAAAACATGACACCAGTCTCACGGTTCCTGTTGAATCAACCTCTTAATCTCTTGTGAAGATAGTTTTATCTACTGTAGCAAACTGGGCATCTCATACCACCTCTCATGCTCAATTTTCCTAGTAGTGCCTATCCTTTCTCTGCTATCTTCTAGTCCCTGATAATCATGGGGAACTCGGCTGGTCATGATCACGCATCCTTAGTGGCTCATATGAGCTGGTACATCAGGGACTGGTTTCTCTTGCATTGCAGGCTTTATCTCAAGAAGGGATGAGCAGTTACATGATTAGTCTCGCTTCTTTCACAGTACTCAGACTAATCTCATCCACTCTCAGATCCCAGACCACATCACAAGCCAGTCTGTGAGATGTTCTTTCACTACCTGTTTAAAACCTGTCCTCAATTCAAGCACTTTGGATGTAGAATATCTACTCATTGTTATCAGATTTTTATACTGGGCCATTACTAAGGCTCCTATCTGCATGACAGATCACAGAATTTCCTTTATTATGTATTGAGTCTGGACCTGTCTATCATGTCTATCTCCTTCTTTCCCTTTTTTTCACAGGCTCCAGGTTTTTGTATCCTAGGAAGGGCTTGTTAGCTCAGCTCTAATTTGCACTCTTTCCTTACATTTTGTCAGCTATAGAAAAGCAAACCTATCCCTTCACCTCAGCCTTCTCTTTCCTGACTGTTCCTGTGAAGTCAGAGGCTAATACAGTGGACAGTACCTAAATATTTTCTTTCTTGTCTTTCTCGTTCCTCCCTAAATGGGCAAGTTATTTTTGGGAGTAGAGTCAAGACTCAGTTGCATCTCTCCTGACCTCAACAAAGGAATGCAGCTGATGCCATGCCTTTCTTACAGTCCTGTGACACATGTGCTTCTTTAAGAGCCTGTAACAATCCTCTAGTTCGTCTGTGCTTCCAGAGATGTTTCTGTACTTTGTGGTGGACTCTATTTACCTAGGCGGTATGTCACCCCATACAAAGTAGAGGAAGGTGGATAACATGGAATCCACTAAGGACAAACTGTAACTGAAAGTTTTCCTGTGTTCACCTGGCACGAAGGTCCCACAGCCACTTATAAAATTCCCATGCCCCATGTGGTCCTGTAACTGCTCAGACCCAAGTAAACACACAGAGGCTTATATTAATTAAAACTGCTAGGCCTTTAGCTCAGGCCTACCATTGACTAGCTCCTACACTTAAACTCAGCCCATTTCTGTTCATCTGTAAATTGCCACATTTTCCATGGCTTTACCTGTGAATCATTACATGCTACTCCCTGGAAGGTGGGCTAGCATCTCCTGACTCAGCCTTCCACTTCCCAGAATTCTCCTTGTCTGCTTATCCCACTTATACTTCCTGCCTGACTACTATCCAATCAGCCTTTTATTTATCAACCAATTAGAGCAACACATTCACAGCATACAGAACATCCCACAGCAACAAACTACTCTCAGAAGGTGTGGTAATGGCTATATGCCCTTGTATTCATTATCAGGAACATTTGTCCACACTATGTCAAGTGAGCATACCTTAATTCAACACGGGAACAGGTCGCCATACAAGTATTACCATTTTACACTGACCAGCCTTCGTTTCTTGTCTTAGCACCCATTGTCTGGGCCTTACAACCACTTCTCCACAGCTCATTATTGTTCTATCCGTCCTTGTTCAGGTAGCAGTTGTGTTCTGTACCTTCATGGGAAGGCATGAGCAAATGTATATTCACTCCTGATAGAGATATTGATGACTAAGGAAATTGGTCCACATAAGTCCAATTTAATGATCCACTGAGTTTACTAGGGTTACTTACAGCAGTGTAGATGACTCAAATGCAGTTAAGCCATTGAAAGGTTCAGCTAACAGGAGTGATGATTCACGAGAAGGGCATCCCCGAGGCTCGCTCAAACAGCCTGAAGGCAGCTCAGCCAGTCAGAAAAGCTCATTTCCTTGACCATTATTTACTGCTTTTACAACCTGAGTGAGGGAGTCTATAATCTTATAATTTGCTCTCCGACCTTGTAACATTGTGTATGTTTTGGTTCTTATGACCTTGTTTGCTTCCCCCATGGAGGAATTGTTCACATTGGAAGAAATAACCACACAACACATGGAAACACCAGCTTCAAAGATAGCATGCCACGCTGGTCCAGTTACACCTTTAAATGCAGCTGAGCAGGCTGGATGAAGCAGGGTGCAAAGGGGTTGCTTGACAGTGGCAATGAAAGGTAGGAAACAAGATTTTGAAAGTCAGCGTTTGATGCTCTAAAGTTTGTTATCAAAGTTATAAAAATGTCTAAAGTCCAGTTTTACTATTAATTTGTTGATTTTGAGTAGAGAATTTCAATTTTAAAGTGATAGGAAGATCAACAATGAGTAGGTTTAGAATCAGAAAAACAATGTCATTCATTCCTATCAAGACAGAGTCCAAAGCATGTGGATTCACTGCAGTGTGACACTCAATGTCGAAGGTATAACTGATACCAATTCTTCTTAAACTATTTGAAAAACTTGAAACCTTCGTCCCTCAAACAACTGCAGCAGCAAACAACTGCAGCAGCAACAAAACCAAAAACTAACCAACTCAGAAAATCAAATGCACAAAACAGTGTATTTCAAAACATAGGCCATCACCCACCAAGGAATGCCAGTCCTTCAGGAGGGAGGACAGAGAATGTGAGTCCTGTGCTCACACAGCACACTACCTTGGTGGATTCTCAACAGTAGCACAGTCAGTGATAACTAACTGAAGGGAGGCGATGTCCTTAAGCTGAGGAAACAGAAAATGAGAATCGTGGGAGAGGATAGTGGTCACACTTGGCTGGACAGAACACCTGAAAAGAGAAGACACATGCACAGAAAATGATCCCTGAGATCTCTGGTCCACTCAAGAATTTAACAGCACTGACTCGGGCACAGATTTGAGGAAAGCACAAAGTTGGGAAAGGAGCATTTGAAGGGATTATGGAGAGAAGGTGCCTGGGACTATTATAGGCCTAGAGACAGCTCTTGACTTGTCAATCAGAATGGATTTTCATTCTACTCATGTGTAGTATAGTTGAAAACAATTCACTCTGATCATACCTAACATGCTACTCTGATCATACCTAACACTGTTTCCTTGCATTGTTTTTATTATTTTATTTTACTTTTTGAGATAGGGTCTCACAGCAAAGCTGATGCTGACCCAGAAATTGCTACGTAGCCCAGGCTAACCTTGAAGTCATCACCCTCCTCCCTCTACTGCCTGGACACTGGGATTTCAGGCTTGGGCCATCATGTCCAGGTTCTTCTAACTAGCACTTTAATCCCCATACATCCAGATTAAAAAGAGGCAAAGGTACCTAATGCATTCTGTGATGTTAACAAAATCCTGCTACCGAAGCAGACAAAGATGGAGCAGAAAAGCAGAATTATTGTAAACGTCACCAATGAACATAGAAGCAAAAACCTTCCACAAAATGTTAAAAACTAAATGCAACATTTGAGAAGCACAAGGTGAACATTGTCTATAATGAGAGCCATAAAGCACAGATGAAAGGAATAGAAAACAACAACAACAACAACCTTACAGCTCAGAATAAGGGCTAAAGACAAGGCTCAGTGGTTAAAGGACCTTCCTGTTCCTGTGGGAGACCCGGGGCTGGTTCCCAGGGTCTGGTTGGATAGTTCACAGCCCGTGGATTGGACACCTTCTTTTGACCTCAATGGGCATGTGTGCTTATGTGCATGTTCACTCCCCACATACTTATAACTTAAAGTCTTTAAAATAAAATTTGGAATAGTATCTTGTGTTCTTGGATTGCAAGAATCATATTATTAGAATGTTTAAACTACCAGTATTATTCTACAGATTCAGTGTAGCCTCTATTACAATACCAGTGACATTATTCAGAGACCTACAAAACTTAAAATTTGTATGGATCAAAGGGAAAAAAATCCCATATAGCCAAAGTTATCTTCAACAACAACAAAGAACAGTCAGGTAGTATTATATTTGATTTCAGTTAATGCTATAAAACTGTATTCAAGAAACTTGAAAACTGACATACAAATAGACACACGTAATAATGGGAAACAGAGAAAACCTAAAACTAGACCCATATAGAGCATTGGCTGTTTTTATAAAGATGCTAAGAACACAGTAGAGAAAGGATGGCCTTCATTAAATGTCTCTAGGAAAATTGAAAACCAACTTGCAGAAGAATGAAATGAGCAGTTACACATATACACAGTGGAATACTGTTCTGTAATATATGGGGCAGAAATAGAGACCATTATGTAAGTGATAAGCTAGGCTCAGGAACACAAATATGACAGGATCTCACTCAGACACAGCATTTCAAATTTTGTTGTATGGAAGTTACTGTGGTGGTTGCCAGAGTGTGTGGTAGAGGGGAGAGATAGACGAGACTAAGTGAGGATCAACAAAGGTTTCTAGATTATTCTTAGATACAGATACCGATGTGCTGTGCACTCCAAAGAGCTAGGAGAAAGAGTGCTGAGTGTTTCAGTATAAGGTTTGAAGGATATTTAACAAAATAAATGTGTCTAACCTTACTGAAACATTATCTAAAGCATGCATGTCTCAAACAGCACAGGGCTACCAATAAAGATTGTAGCTGAAGTTTTCCATGGGCCAACTGGGACACAGGAAATCTTCAGCTACAAAATATATGTTTATTTTACTATGTATCAGTTAAAATAGGTACTTTCACATTGTAAATGATGCATTAATACCTGAAAGATAATTCCGTGCATAAAGCTTCTATCTAGTCCCCAAGCTGACAAGCTGAGCTCTCTCCCTGGATCCCCAGGATGCAAGGAAAGAGCCAGGTCCCTCAATATCCCCTGTGACTTTCACTTGCTTGTCATGTCACCCCCCAACAAACAAACAAACAAACAAACAAACAAACATACTACATTTGATACATAGTTCTCCAATTCCGTTATTCCTCAAAAGTGGGTGACTTCATCCCCAGTGTTCTCTCATGTTTCTTTTGGGCCTAAATTCTTCAGTTGCTATCTGTATTTCTTTCTCAGAAAGTGTCTCAGGACGTTGGCTTCTGTGTCTCATTAGAGTGGTGCTATGAAGTGACAGCTTATCTTTGTTTGACGCTGGTGGTGTGGTCGCCTCCATGAGAGGCGCTGATCGCACCAAGATAACCATGCAGCACAGTGTTTTCTCATTTGGGCAGGCATTTAGGATTTAATTAGATTTGGCTCAGCATATGGCATCATACTTAACTTTTCTTGTCTTTGTCTCTATTGTATTTCTAAAATTTTAGAGATGATTATATTATATTTCTTAAATGCTGTGTCCAAAAATGCACTTCCTAGAACTAATTAGACCAGAGTCTTGATTTTAAATAGCACTATATGTATTTCTATGTTTTTTTTTTTCTGTCATGGAAGAGCTACTTTATATCTCTAACAACTTTGCAACAGCTAAAAATATTGAGAAAAGTAGAATTTCAATGAGGAAAGATTTGAAATCCCTAACCAAATAAATTAAATTTATAATTATAGTTAATTTCACCAATATAAAGTAGATGTTGAAAAGCAGGTGTTTTTGCTGTGCCTGTTATGATAGGAAAGGTACAGTTTAAGAAGTTAATTATTGGACTTCAGTGCTTTGCTCATAGTCATCACAGAATCCTAGACCTTGTAGCTCTGAACAATTTAATAACTGCAATAGAATGTAGAAAATAAAGTCTTAAGAGGCTATATTATGTATAAAACTACTGATAAGACAGATTCTAATCAATCACATATTTTCATAATCATATTTTCATGATGAATCTCCAACAAAGGATATTTGCAGTTAAAGAATTGGCTTATTCAGTATGACTTCTTAATATCAAAGGCAACTGTAGGAGACATAGAGTGCAGAAACTTTATTTTGGAATATAAGCTTTGAATAAGTCATAGGAATCAGGTTCTCTATTTCTCACAAATGAAATAAAACAACAAACCACCAAAAAAGGAAAGCTCATTGAGGTGAATTTTGGAACTCATGACTGAGATCACAAATGGTCAGGATGATTTTTCTCCCCATGGGTCTATCTCTAGTTCTAACTGCATGAAACCTACTTATGCCCAAGAATTTCCTTTAAACATAACTTCTTTGGACCATGTCTGGTATACGACATGAAATTCCGTTGTGTGCTCTCTGTCATATGTAGGTGAGAAGGTTCCCTCGAAGGAAGACTGTATTTGCAAAGGGAGCCTTTGCTTGCAGTGGCTTGCATGACTCATTCATGTTGCAGGGGATAATTTCCCTGCAAGCATTGAGAGTTTTGTTATTTTCCTTTTGGGAGAAGGAATGGAGGGGTTTATTTTAGGTCCTAGGCAAAGGGATCATTAGTGGGAATTCGGCAAGAAAGCTACCCAAGATGTGACCGGGACAGGAATCATTCATATTCTTTAGATGCTACTTCAAAATATAATTACCCTTGAAATCTTAGAGCTCCTTTTCCCCTTCTCTTTCTCCCTTTCTTTGAGGGTGAAGGAAACACTTAAAATAATGACTAGGGACAGTGGTATTTATAGGCTAGGATTGTCTGGCAGTCCTTCTTTTCATCTTAAAATAAACAGATGACCATATGTAAAGTTACCATTGAAATGCTCAGAGCATTTTAGATCTTTTATGTTTAGAATGCTCCTACCATCATCCAAAAAACCAGTGCTACCACCCAAAAGCTCCTGTATGACTCCATGAAAGGTACCCTAAAACCTATGTTGCATCATGTATTCCTGTCTTCCAGTCAAGAAACTTACCTCTGAGAGTGTACACACAGAGATGTAGGCTGTTTGGTGCCAAGATTGTACATAAACTGCTTGAGATCATTTGGACCCCAACTGGCATCTCAGGACATTCCTAGGTTTACAGCCCCCTGAATAGCTCTGACCTGTTGTTGAGAGTCAGGCTCCATATCAAAAGAAGAGTCTCACTTTTACAGGTCTGGTATGCTCTCGTTCTCTACAACCACATTTCAGCTTGGGGTTTGCTCTCTCACACCCATGCATTTGCAGCTGGCCAGGGCACTGCTTTATTGCTCATTGTGGAATGCATGCCAAATACAAACCATCATGATTTGAAATAGGCAATCCTGTATACTTTTTAGGCTATTCAGATGTTCAAACACACATAACCAGGCATCAATATAGAAAATTCTCCTCTAAGCTGTTAGCCTATTACAGTTTGTGACTTTTCAACTCAGAGAACGATACTCATTTCTCTACCTGTCCCATTCAGAACAACTTCTCCTTTATTGCATTTAGAATGGTGTAACTGAAAGGCAATAAGGAAAGGCAATATCATGGAGTGGTTCACATTACACCAAGTTTTATTGTAGTCTGACATTGGGAGTGAACCTTCGGAATCTTTGAAAGCAGCATAAAGGCAAAGCCTGCTTTTTAATGGACTGGAGAAAAATATTCTGACACAGTGATAAGTGAGGCGACTTCAAGAAATCATGCCTTGGAAACATTTTTTGAACAAGTGCTATTTTTGTTGTCCCAATTCACAGAGTGATATTAAAACACCCTTCCATGGGCCAGAGCTCCTAAAACCCACCTCGTACGGACAGGAATTCATTCTACAAGAAATACTGTGATCTATAACTCCACCAAATTCCAGATGAACACACTTGTCTTCCATTTTCCTCTGGATCTCCCAATCTATTATCTCAAACCCATTACCAATTCAGTGCTGTTGCAGTGTTCACTATAATCTGTTTGATTTCTAATTGTAAAATGAACACATAAATGGCTTTATAAATGTGTAATTTATCTTTATTTTCACAAAAAAACAGCAATCTGCTTATGTTACCCACAATTTTCTGCCCCAGATATGCTTAGAGTTGTTTGTTCTTTTTTATATTACTTTTTAAAGGAATGAATGTATATGTACTTTTAAGCTCCTGTGAGAATTTTGGGCTGAATGCTGTCCCTCAGATTATTATGGGTAAAATTAGAAGGGAGCATAATATGAGCGAGCACTCCTGTTTAATTAAGACAAAACAAAGCATTTTCTCCTCTTTCCTGTCTCCTGGCTTCTTCTGTGGCCTCTTCTATTTGTTTCCCCAACTAACCCTTTCTATTGTTTTGCCTGGCACACAGTAGGTCCGGAGTCAATATTTGTGTGTGTGTGAACGAATGAATGAAAGATTCTCAAGCTATAAGGACTTCTTGGTTCACTCAAGTCCACTGACTCTTAGCAGTATTCAGTGTGTAAACGGGATGTGTTGTTGACAACTTGCTTCACTCTTTGTGTGCATAAGCTAAGAATAAACAGCACTGAGGGGAAGGGAGTGCTTCACCCGCTGGGTGAGTTACACCATCATAAACTCACCAAAGTGTACCACACAGAGCCAGCGATCACAGAAGGCCAGCAGCCCAGGCCCTGTCATTAAATATAGAAGCCTGTCTTCAGTGTGTCTGTCCAAACAGACTCTCTGTATTCTGGAAATTTCCACCACACTTCCTTCTGAGCTGCTCCTTTTCTTAGGGTACTAAGAGGAGTGTTTCACAAGAGTGAACATGGTCAGGAAGCCAGTGAAGTGATGCTTGTGCATTTCCTCATCCAGGGACTATGTAGGGTCTCAGGCTTCTCCATTACATCTATATGCCTCTGAACATTTTCTCCTTAGCCATCTTTAATTCTGTTTTCTGTTTGAAGCCTTTAGGGTGTCTCTGTTATGGAAGTCTGTCTGCCCTAGGTGAGAGTACCAAGTGCAAGAGCATGCTCAGGTTGTGATCACAGTTGCGACAAGATTGCAAACTCGGCCTATTTCTTTCTTTCTTTCTTTCTTCCTTCCTTCCTTCCTTCCTTCCTTCCTCCCTTCCTCCCTTCCTCCCTCCCTCCCTCCCTTCCTTCCTTCCTTCCTTTCTTTCTTTCGTCAGAATTGATGTCAGCAGCTGCAACTGCTCACTTTGGAGACTAGAATAGACACCCTTTCATGGTCACACCTTTATTTGAGTAATGGTGTCAATCTTCTAGCAGCTTAGTAGAACAATACTGGGGATTATTTGAAATGGTTCATACTCAAATTCCTGTTACTTTTATTGGTGCATCACCATGTATGCATATGCATGAACACTCGCACAGTAAGTAGCAGGTACTTTCTGTTTTGGATTATTTAATATATGAGACAATATATTTAGTACTAAAATTTTTTGATTTTGTTTTTTAATTCAGTAAGTTGTTGTTGAAGCCATACAAAGGCAGATACATTCCGAGACACAATAGGAAAAGCTGGTTGTCATAAATTAGTAGTCTAAACAGTTTAATCTCCCAATATTTGAGTAACATTGAATGTTTAGGGCATTTGTTGTAAAGCTGACAATGTCTCTGGCTTCCTTATAATAGTGTATACTAACTTATACTAGCTGGAATACGCTTACGTTCCTTGTTACCTGAAAGAGCTAAGTGTATTCAGGTTATAAAGGTAAGACAGAAAACATCAATTCTGCTTGGAAATTATTTGGCCTTTGTAAAATATAGTTTAGTGTGAGATTAAATTTTAGATGCTGAAGAGAAAAAACTAGAGTCAAAATTGAAATGCTTTTCAAGGGAAAGTCCATTTGATGGTCAACTTTAATTTCTGTTCCAATACATCTTCTTTGGCTTTTTGAAACAGTGAGGAGGTGGTCAGCCTTGTACTTTATAAGAACCCCTCACTTGCCTGAGCACTGAAGTTTCTGAACTGAATTTCTCTGGCAGAAAATGAGGTGGACATAAATAGATGTTTCCCAGCCAGAATCATATTGATCACTGTTAGCATAAACTCTTTACAGACTTAGATCTCCTTTTCTATCTCAGAGCAGATTGGGAGAAAGAATGTGAAATGCCACTAGACACAGACACAGCAATAGCAAATCCCAACTGAGAACCCATCACAGAAAGAGAAGCAGGAAAGAGAGGTATAGACACTTGATACAGCAGTGAATATCCACTGTAACATCAAGGCATGCAGACACGTGATATGGCAGTGAATATCCACAGTAACATCATGACATACAGACATGTGATATGCCAGTGAATATCCATAGTAACATCATGACATATAGACATGCAATATGGCAATGGATATCCACAGTAACATCATGACATATATACATGTGATATGCCAATGGATATCCACAATAGCATCATGACATACAGACATGTGATACAGCAGTGGATATCCACAGTAACATCATGACATACAGACATGTGATACAGCAGTGGATATCCACAGTACATGACATACAGACATGTGATATGCCAGTGAATAGCCACAATAACATCATGACATAGAGACATGTGATAAAGCAGTGGATATCCACAGTAACATCAGGACATACAGACAGGGTGATATGGCAGTGAATATCTACAGTAACATCATGACATACAGACATGTGATATGGCAGTGGATATCCACAGTAACATCATGACATACAGACAGGGTGATATGGCAGTGTGTATCCACAGTAATATCATGGCTGAAAAGGTTATTTTACCTTTTAAAACTTATCTTTGTAGGGACATGTGCATCTTAAGACTTAGTAGAATTGCTTAAATTAAATCTCATTATTAGTTCTTGTACCCAACAAATATATGTTGTGAAAATTCATGTCTGCACATAGATCACTTAAGCTGTGTTTCTGTGTTTAGAATTCAAGGCTGTGTTTAGCAATTACTTGAAAAGATGACCTTCCTTATTTCTCTATGCCATAAGGTCTATGGCAGTTCTAGACTTATTCTAAGAGGTTTTAATATATAAATAAAATCATTGTTGGTAGTTTGTGATATATTAAAATAGCAACAGCACAAGAATTTACATATGGAGCATCTAGGAAAATACAATAAACACACAAAAATAAACACACATTATTGGTGTAATTTATTAAGGCCACTCCTTGTAGTTAAAAGGGAGGTTTATTTTGTGGGGTAACTTACAAATGAAGGCATAGGTTGTAGGGTCTGGCAAAGGTATGGCGCAGTCTGGCGGTGTTCTCTGGAGAACTCTGCTCAGTCTACCTCCTGTGTCCAGCGTCCCGGAACCAAGAGAGTGCACGCCTCCTCTCTCTCTTGGGTCTTCCGCTTCCTCCTCCGCCCTGCCTTGTGGGCGTGACCATTACCGAAGACTCAATGGGGGTTGGAACTTCCAGGCCAATGCTGGGATGGCTATCCACTACAACACATTGATAATATGGCCCCTATGATAATGATGACACAATATAGGTAAAATTCTATTAAAATAATTAAACAGGAAAGCATAGCTTCTGAAGAGAGAGTTATAATCAGGTTTTTGATGTTTCACTGGTAGAGGTTATTTCACTGGTTATTATATAAACAATATTTTATGATATATGGTTCATTTTATTCTTTTCACATGAAAACTGCCCTCTGTAGTTCTAATGTTGTCTGTGTAAGTGAGAAAGGAACCAGAAATGATCTAAGGAGCGCTTCAGTGGCTTGTGATACTACAATTTGGTCCTGTGACATCCTTACTTTTCTTTCAAACCTTTGGATTTGGAAAACTGCAAAGTGCTCCTGCAAACCAAGTACCCCACTCGTTCCCAGAGCCATGAGAGAGCAAAGAGATGGCCGTGAGAAGGCTACACACAAGGCTTCTTTTATTTCCTGTCCTCAGATCTGGCCACGGATTGTCACTAGTCAAAGGGTTATAAAGCTATAACTACAGATTTGAGCTATTTTATTTCTGCTTCCTGACAGAGAATTTGTCTAATATAAATGGCATGGGTATAGCAAAATGACTTACAGTGTAGAAAAATTTGGGTAACTTACAAAGGGTATCATAAGGAGAATGTACCAGTGGTCCTAAAACTATTGGCCATTTCACAATAGATTCTTCAATTTGATCGTCTTCACAGTGCCAAAACATTAACCTGGTGGACTGTACAGAAACTGGCTATCAAGATGTTCTACTAGAGCAAATGGGTGCTGTCATTCCATGTTATCCACTTTGTGCTTGAATTTAATGCCAAAGAGCATGCCATTTTTATGGTTTTGAAAAGGCAACTGCATACTAAACTACCCTCCCAGTTTGACCCCATCTTTAGGTTTTTATTGCCTGAACTGGCACCAAAGAAACTTCTTGAAAATAACACACTCCTTGTCCATTCAGTGGTTAATGATGCTTAAAAAAAAATCAGTTTGTGACTGTGACCTAAATTATGCCAGAAGCTATAAAGTCATGGTTTTCTTTAAATTCAAGTGTGATCCACATGGTTTATACTACTACACTGACCCTGTAATACTGTTGATGAGCACAAGTGCGCACACACACACACACACACACACACACACACACACTCGTGTGCAGGACATTAAATGACTTGATAAAAAGAAACGTTATTTTTCAGACTTCCCCGTTAAAGCAAAGGCTCATGAAAGAGATGTAAGTGAACTTTAAGCCAAACATTTGTTTGGCTTTGCTGCAGCAGGCTGCAGGAATGTAAACTTTTTTTTTCAATGACTTCAGCTCCTAATTTGAAAGCTAGGATTTTTAGGAGTGAGCAAGAGACTATATTTGGCCAAAAAATTCTGCTGGCTTCACTTAGCCAATCTGCACATTCAAAACAATACTTCTTTATCAAAAAAACAATAGTCTGTTTTATTCACAGCACATGTAGAAGTTGGAACATCGAGCAAATTCCTCTTTCTTCTCCTGCAATGTGTCTGTAACCAGCTAATGAGCTGCAACAGAGCCTGGCCTTCATTTTCAGCAAATTAAGTTCATCCCCACAGGAACTGTGGTCTGGCTGTGGCACCAGTCCTAGGTATGGGTGGGATTTGCTTCTTCCACCAGTTGTAGGTTAGCCACACGGGTACGTGCTGTCGCACCACACAACACAATTTTCTCTATAATAACCCGTCTAAGTAGCCCTCTACCCCACCAAAGCAGATCCCATTTAATTTACTTTGTGTTCATAGCACTCCCTCTCAAACCGCATCATTGGCACAGCCCGATATTTATACAACTTTTTATTTTAAACTATTTATTTAGAGTTGAGGCCTCAGTAGCAATCACTGTCAGATCCACTGAGCATGCTCAACTTCACAATTCTGAATGCAAGTTGGGAAGAGTGATGTGTGTCTTTGGATTTTCTTCTCCAGGGCACACACACACCGATCACAGGAGCAAAGGAAGACTTCATGTGTGCAATAGAATCTGCAAGACAAACTGCTCCTGGGAGTTTGACACGCAAGAATAGTGAACATTGTCTGCCTGTTGTGTCTCGGCATGCTTTGAAAAAAAAAAAAGATTTTAAAATCAGTTTTGAAACATTGAAATTTCAATTTGGAGCTGGAAGAAGTGTCGTGTAGGACGCTTTTCACATACAATGATTAAGCAATTGTTGTAATGGAAGTTTATGGTCAAATAGGTACTTGCTGAAGTATAAGAGAGCATTTATAATTTTGTACCTGACTCTTGTTTTGGGGCCTTACTGCAGGCTATGCTGGTCTTAATTTTTCAGTGTCTTTAACTTTCTGCACGAGAGAAATGATATGAAGTTTAAATGGGTCCTGTGCATATACTTTATGGCTGTCAGCTGGTGCTCTTGTGGGACTCCCAACAGCAGGAGGAGCCGGTGTATCTGACTCTTTTTTTTGCCTGTTCTTGAGACTCTTTTCCTCCTACTGGGCTGCCCTTTCAGCCTCAATACGAGGACTTTTGCCTTGTTCTGTTATATATATATATATATGAATGTTTGACCATCTTTTCTTCCAGGCATGCTCTTTTCAGAAGAAGAAATAGAGGAGGCGTGGATCTGGGACAGTGGGGAGGTGGGGGGAAAGCTGGACAAATGGAGGGAGGGGAAACTGTGGCCAGGATGTATTTCATGAGAGCAGAATCGATTTTCAATTAAAAAGCCTTTTTATCCATATAAACTGTAACATCGTTCATTTTTCCCACCTGTGAGCACAGCATCACATCAATGACATTGAACCTTTACACTCTCTGATATTCTATACTGCTGTATTGTTTTAGACTATTTCATGATACAAAAGGCTGTTGAGTTAATTTTACTAGCAAAACTTCCCTCAGATCTCCAACCCTCTTCTACTTTCTTCTTTTGATGGACATCTACCTGTTTTCAAGATTAGGCTCATGTGTTACCTATTTAAGGAAATGCTCTTCCATTTCCAGAGATGAACACCACTCACACAGTGAAACGCTCTTTGGAGACATGGAGTGATGCTCTTGTGCCTGTCTCTTATAATCACTGTCTTCCCTCTGTCTTCAGGAGGCTAGCCCAGTTCAAGGCAGGGAGTAAAGACAAGACAGTAAAGGAGATGACTTCTTTTTGACAACTCAACCCCTGAAGTTTGAAATCAGATTTGAAAATCTAAAGTGGTGTTTCCATCTTACCCTCCTCTGCCTAGGCTTGTCATTAGTCCAGAAAGCGGTAGAGGGCCTGGCAAAGGGATGGTACAAATGCTGGCAGCAGTGTGACCAGGAACTCAAGTGATGCATGGAATGGCAAGCCAGTGGAGAGAGTCTGAGAGGCTGAAACCACTGATGTGTGAGCACAGGACTTGCAGAGTCTCACTTCACTACCGAGAAGGACACGTGGAAACGAGCACAGCAGGGGTACAGGGTGCTGGTAAGATACTGACATGAGGCCAGAACCCCTCCTCCTCTCTTCCCTTCCAGATCCCTGGTCCTTTAAATCCCTGGAAGGCAACCTATTGGAACGTAGGTTAAAATGAGGCCTTGTTTCTGCCACTATGTGAATGGAGATTTCAAATAAACACACTGTTATGGGGGAAAAAGTAAATGTATCTATATTTTGGACATCTGTGTCTGGTGGCATTAGCCTTTGGTACATCAAGGACAGAATTATGTCTTCTTTGGATTCCAATGTCATAGAATATGACACATAGTAGGTATACAACAAAGAGTCGTTCACAGACTAAACCAATATTGTAGAACAGGCGTTTTATACTAACTGCTCCAGGTCTTTGATCTGGTTTTTCTGTTGGGTCACATTAAAAACGTCCTGCCTTACTGCTGCTGCCTGCCAGCTTGGCCTGTTTACCCCTGTGGTTTCCCACATTCCCAAACAGTGTGGCATTGCTTGAAATTATGCTTCAGCATTTTCTGGAGTGTTTCTTCTGCCCACCCTTCTTGCAGTGACTCCACTTCAGTCCCCTGTATACCAGCTGCCGCAATAGCTGCTGTCACTAAGCCTCGACATACGTCCACCCCAGAGGAGTTCAGTGAGACCACATCAATGCTGGGGAACTGGCTGTCTTCCAGAACTGCACTGTGGGCCGTTCTATCGTGTGCTTTGGTGAAGTCTATTTCCCCATTGCCTTTCAGTGGAGAAGGGGGGCTAAGACGGGGTACAGGATACAAAACAGAAATAGAAAGCCCAACGTGTGGGTAGAAAATTCCCCCTTTCCTCATGAGCAGAGGAGACCTATTCAGAGCGTGTTCCACTTACACACTCCCTTCTGGACTGATTTCTTCCCACAGTTTTCTGGTCCCGACACCTGTAAACCAGATGGGTTCGGCACTGTCATGCTAAGATGTATAGAACAACAGGAGGGATGACTGTGTCTCCTCCTCCAACCAGTGCAAAGACATCAGCTATGGTGCAGCGCTGAGACCTCAGAATCTTCTCCTTGAAGGTTGTATTTGGTATTTCTGAAATCTAAAGGGTCTCTCACACTTTTAACCTTAAACAATTTCAATACCAGCATCATTTTAATGACTTTGCATAGAAGACCGAGACACATTAAGTACAAACTTATCTCCCTCTTGTTTTTGTGTTCTCTCATTTATCAGTTCATATATTTTGGCTTCAAATAACAGAAAATATAGTTCAGACTGACTTAGCAGATGTGGAAATGCCTCTTGAGTGACAAGTGGTATGGTGTACAGGTCCCCTCAGTAATGGGAGCTCAATTCTTTCTCTCTCTCCACTCTGCCGTCCAGTGCTTCCATCAAAGTCGCAAGATAATGGGAAACAACCTACATCTGTTTCCTGTGGATCTTGTTCATATCCTGCAGATACACAGCAGCCACTAAAGTTCTTTTCTCCCCAAGAAGTCCTGCACAAAATGTTCAAATTTTTCTCTTAGAAAGATATTTCAACTTAGAAATACCCATAATTTATGTGTACTATGTAGCTGCTCTTTCTTCATTTGTTACTACTTCATTTGCTTACAGTAGATAATAAGGACACTATAACTTATCAAAATGGTCTCATTGTACTGCAGTGAAGAACATACCTTGCTGACACAGGCTCCAGCTGCTTGTAATTAATCACCTTCAGCCAGTCGATCAATTGAAGCTAATTTGAGCCATGATGAGGGGTTGGAGAAACAGTGTTGGAACTCTGGCATTGGTGTTTGTTAGACATGTGGTCCATGGCTATTCATTTAACCTCTCAGGGACTTAGTTTCTTTTCAGAGCTCAGAATGCCAGGCAAGATTATTGTTTACATAAGATGTGGTTTGTCTTCCTTATTGGAATCACTTTCAGATCTACATTAAAAGGCTTTGTCCTATGTCAAGGTCTTCCTTTATTTAAAAATATTGTTTATGATGTTCTAGGGACTGGGGTGTGACTTGATGATAGCACTTGCTTCACGTATACAGAGTCCTGGGTTCCTTCTTCAGCACGCCCCCCCCACACACCATAATCAAAATAAATTCAGAAAACATAGGGCTGAATTTATGACCACACTGAAGCTATCATTTGTTGAGTGCTTACTGTATACGAGGTAATCTTTCAAGCACTTTATGTATCAGAACTCACCCAGTTGTCACAATACCCCACTGAGGAAGATATAATAGTACTGTTAGTCTCATTCTACAGATGAAGCACAGGGAGGCCGTGTGACCTGCTTTAAGAAAGTTTTCAAGGCTTGAAAGTCCTTGAAGGTCTTTCTGGGACTGAAGGGTGCGTGGGAATGGGCTCTACACCTGCCCAACGGGGGCTTCAGCACTCTGATCTAGTTAAATGGTGGGCCTGAGCTTATGATTCCAAGGCTTGGGCTGAGGGTGTACTTCTGCTGGTAGGGCACTTGTATATCGTAGAACCCTGGTTCAATCTCTAGCACAGCTCAGACCTGGTATGGTGACACACACCTAAAACCCTGTCACCCAGGAAGTGGAGGCAGGAGGATCAGAAATGCATGGTCATCCTTAGTTAGCCTGGGCTACATGAATAAGTGACTACTAAATTAACCCAAGGATGGTGGTATACACTTGAAGTCTCAGCACTTGGGAGGCAGAGGCAGAAAGATGGACAGGTAGTTCCAGACTAGCCAGGGTCACCTAAGGAAACTGTCCCAAACAAATAAACTGTAAATGAATAAACAAACAAATCCTCTAAACCCCAAATTTACATTATAAATAAATCATAAGCAAAGCTAAAAAAATAAAGTTTATGACAATTTGAAGTGGACAAGGCATTATGGTAGACTCTAGGAATGAGATGTGCCTTAATGATTATTAATATCAATTATAGATAAAAATAGTATAAAATGACATGTACTTTTCCTTCTCACTGACGGACCACCTCATATCTATTTGATTCTTTTATCCTTTTATTTCATTTTCCTTGATTTATATAAAGAAAATGAAATGCAGATAACTACTAACCTTGAATAGTAATTCATTAATTAGTTAATTATTCAATAATTAAAATAATTGAGGCTTTGGTTTATGTTTTATATGTATATACTTAAATTGTAGATTATATACAAAAGTCTTAATCTAAATATTGAAAATAACTACATGTATTTTAAGCAGGATTTTCAGCATTTCCCTAAAGAACAGTTTTTTCCCTCTGGGTTATGATACTGTATTTATTCTTTTTTTTGTTTGTTTTTTGTTTGTTTTTTTCAAGACAGGGTTTCTCTGTGTAGCTTCAAGCCTCATAAAGATCGAACTCACAAAGCTCTGCCTGCCTCTGCCTCACAAGTGCTGGGATTATAGGCGTGCACCACCACCGCCCAGCTGGCTCTTATTTTTAAATACATTTTAATTGAAATAGAATCACACCACTTTTCCTCTTCTTTTCCTCCTTCCAGCCCCTCCCATGCACCCTCACTCTTAAATCGATAGCCTCTTTTACTTTGACTATTATTGTTACATATACCTATATGTGTACATACACGTGCATATAAGTCTGTGTACACACAAACACGTGTAAATACAACCTGCGTGGTCTGTTTCTGTTGCTTTTGTTTATTTACATCCAGGAGTGAGCACTCTGCACTGGACAACTGGATTCATCCCTGGGAGAGGCTAGTTCTCCTTCTCCCGGCAGTCCTGTGTTGTCTATAGTTCTCTCAAAGGTTGGAACCATACAAACTTAGTCCTCCTCCATGTTAGCACCTCATTGGTGCTGCCATTGTTCCAGTCTTGAGACAGCACTTTTTTTCTGTTTTAATTTCAGAAAATTGAAACAAGCATGTTTAATATAAAGCTAATGGTTTTAAAATTTCAAGTTAATGACTACCAAAGACAATGCCCTTTTCTTTCATTTGCAAAACATAAAGCATAAAGTTAAATTTAGCTAAAGATAGAGTCTTATTCCAAGTCCTTTTATCATTTATCTTTTGTTTGGTTTGATTCATCCTTGTTGATTCTACTTTATTTCATGATATACAAATCTTTCATGATATACAGTTAAGTATTTTAGGCTGTTTCACATTTCTTATGGAAGTGACCTAAAAGAGGAAGGTAATGAGGCAGAAAAGCAGACAATTTGAAAAGCAACTTAAAGGAATACTTTTGTGTCTCTGTCTCTCTTTCTCAGAGAGAGAGAGAGAGAGAGAGAGATTGAGAGAGTGTATGTGTGTGTGGTATGTGTGGTATGGCCACATGTAAGTGTGGTACATGTTCACCTGTGTGTAGTCCAAAAGAGGGCTTTGGGTATCTTCTTTTTTTTTTTTTTTTTTCTGCCTACTCCTTTTAAGGCAGAGTCTCTCTCTGAACCTGGAGGTTGGTTTCTCTGTTTTGTTTGCCTGGCTACACTGGAAAGTAGCAAGCTTCAGCAATTTTCCTGTCTCCACTTGGTTTTGGAGCTACAGACATGCACAGAACACTCAGTTTATTAGGAGTGTGTTGGTATCTGAACTCTGGTTCTTGTACTTGCTCAGCAAGCATTCTTAACTTGATTTATCTCTTGCCACAAGAGGCTTCCTTTTTTCACTCTTCCAGAACTTTCAGGTCATAGTCTATGGTTTTATTTCTGGGGACAGGGTGAGGCATGACATCATGGTGGGTAGTACTTACTGTAGAAAAACTGCTCACCTACGGCAGCTTAAGGAGACAAAGCACATACATCAGGAGGTTACTCTCAGGGACTCATTTCCTCCAATTAGGCCCCAACTCCTAAAAATTTTACAACTGCCCCCAGATGCTATTAGCTGGCAGCTGGTGGCCATTGTAGGATCCAGACTCAAAGCCTAAGGTTGGGCATTAGTGAGTTTATAAAATGCCCTTAACTTTATGTAAATAATCTTATTTGTTACCTCAAATAACCATATGAGATGATAGTATTGTTGTTTGCACACACACACACACACACACACACACACACACACACACACACACCTAAGAAAGAATAAGAGAAGGCAATGGGAGAGATGGACATGAGCAAAGTACAGTAATATATATGTATAAAAAGTAATTACAAAACGCACTACTTTGTGTGGTAATTATAGCATAAAGCTATATATACTTCTACTTTATACATGCATAGAAAAGCAAAAAAGAAAACCCAGTTGACCACTTGGCCTGTTAGTTAACATAGTCACCACATATAGAGAATCTGAATTGCAAAAGCTCCTCCTCTTTTGTAGCCAAAGGCCATGTAGTGAGCTTGTAGGTGAGTAAGATGTATTTGAGAGGTGGGTATTTTCACTGCAGAAGCTTTATTCATTGTGTTGGCTACAGAATATTGACTTCATGAACACAGCAACTTGAATGTGCCTGGAAAACAGTTCGATTATTTTGTCTATAACTATTCTGGTTCTCTTATAAATTTAGAGCCCTATGCATTTTAAAATTCAATCCAATCCAATAATTAAAGCCATCCTTTTAGGTAATGCTGTCTGTTTAGGAAAACATGCTTAGTCTCCCAGATTTTTCAGCCTTCTGTCCACTTCTGGGCTTTCCTTCAAGTTAGTGTCTGGTGATTTTACAGTCTTGAGCATGGTAGGGAAGAGCTGGCATCACTGGGTGCTGAGTTCTACTGGTCCTCCAGGTTTCATGATGATGTCCCTTGTCTATTGGACTTGTAGGTGTTATAGATGATGTGGGCACCTGTTATCTTGGCTTGGTCTGCCTGCCAGCAAATTAGCTTGCCTTAGGGGGTTACAAGAGTTCAGTCTCTGCTTTATTTCACTGTAGCTCCCTGGTGGAAGCCCAAATTGGGGCTCTACTACAGAGGTCCTTTGTTTTTTAAGTCTTAACACAGCTGCCTCCTTAGCTCTCCTTGGGTTTAAGAGTTGGGTGTTATGGGAACTCCTTGTTTATATTTATGCCACATTGAAACCAAGAGGACTCTGGGAAAGCCATTGCTAAGAGATGAGCACTCTTGAGCACTCTTGCCATCTAGGTAACTCTAGCCGATTTCCTTCTGGACTCAGATGTAGAAGTTCACATTTCTTTTGAGCCTTTGTGCACTCAATCACCAAGAAGGGTGAAAAGTATAGCTGGATTCTGAGATGCAGTCTCATAGTGCCTAAACCAGAAAGGCTTCTCTGCCTCTCTCTGTACAGGGAGCTCTCCCATCATGTTAGAACAATCACATGGCCTAGAGAGCTCATAGGATAGAAGCAATTCTACTTTCATAATGAGAGACGTATAGTTGAATTTTCCGGCATTAATTCCTATAATACTAAGTAGGTTCTAAAAGCATTTAGCAAATCTGTTTACTCTCCCAAATGCCTTGCGTTTGAGCCAAATGCTTATCTTTTCCTGATCTAGGGCAGTAAGATTTCTGGGTTGCCCTTAAAAGAAATGTGATTTAGGGAATGTTTTGAGATACATGGGTTTAGTATTCACAAAACACACTTCCTGTATACTTCAAAGCCTGGAAATGTGCGGCTGAATGAGCAGTGTGTACTCTATCTCCTGGTGAATTTAGTATGAGAATCACTTTGAATACACTTTGTCTAGCAAGTAGCAAAGGTGGGAAGTTGGGTTTGCTGTGAACTAACAGTGGATAAAAACTAGTAGACTATATTTAGTACAAAGTCTGTAAAAAGAGGAAATAATTACAGACAAAAATCAGGCAAACATTTCTTTTATCAATAAATAATGAATTAAGGTTACTTTTACAGTGCAGTGTTCTTCTACAGTATAAACTGGCATTAAAAAAATTGTTTCCAAAGTGTTTTTTCAAAGAAAAAAAGGATTAGCAAATTTTATTTAACGAATGCTATGGTGTTTCTTTTCTACGTGTTAGTAAAATGAAATTGCCTCCTTTATATTTCTTCTCCAATTAGATTTTGGAATTTGTAACAGGCCTTTTCAAATAGAAATGAAAATTAAACTATTATAACATAGAAAACGCATGCAGAAAATAATACAGATTTTTAACACAACCCTGCATTTTCACTATGTGAAAGAAAATTGCCTTTATGGTACAAATGGATAATTAAAAGTGCTGGGTTTCACCTCAGTTAAGAGATGGATTGCTCAATCTAGTGGCGGAGTATAATCACTAAGTCTCACGAAACCTTGCAGTTCCTTTTAAATTTTGAGCCGAAATTTCTCCCAAATCCAAAATTCATGATAAAAAGAAGTGCATATAATGACCACATTTCCTAAAATAGTCTCCGAAATCATGGGCACATGTTGTCATGTTAGTAGTGCTAAGTGTACATTTGGATTTAGAGGCTGGAGCTATGGATTGCCTTCTGAATTGCTCCACTTAAGGGCACTTTGTCGGGCACACAAAACAACCCTCCCTTTGCTCGCCTGTGTGCACAGATCACAATAAGTCACAAACCTTCCTCTTTATTGTATTCTTGAATTTTACATCCTAGGAATGGATTATAAACTGATAGACAATGTGTAGAAAACTGGAAAGCCTTCTTAGGCGCCATCTTCAGTATTGACATTATATCACTCATTCATAGAAAATTTAGAGGTTGCTAACAGCTTTTAGTCGTGTTTTGTGAAAGTTAAAATTTTCTTTTTGCTTAACAACCTCGAGATACAGATGTGATGAAATATGAAAAGCTACTATAGACTGTTTCTATTTTTTGTGGCTTAATCACAGAAAACATTAACTGAGGTGAAAGTTGAAATGTAATTTTAAAACTTGCATTTCCAGTAGACTCTTAGATGATGCTTCTAGAAAGAAGCCTGATTTGAGGACTTGGGCATCATTCTGAACAGTGGGCAGAGGTATATTTGAGTTATATTAAATGTGAAGGAATAACTTTAATTTCAGAAATATTCTATGTCATAATTTCTGGAACTTTTCAATATTCCTATTTTTGGAAAATAGAATTTTGTTGATTTTTGCACACCAAAATATTAATGTTTTTAATGCAAAATAGAGTTTATACTTGAGATTTCTGGTCACTATACCAGGATATCAATGGTGTCCTCTGTCTTTCCCTGTCTTTAAGAGAGAATAAACAACTTAGTGTCTAACCACAAATACATATCACTGCTACTTTTTTCTCAGTACATAAAAGTATAGCCTCAAATAGCCACACTTTCATCATTAATGTTCCCGTGTAAAAACCTCACCAAAATGAAAATGAAGGTCCACTCTTAGGCACTGTCCTTCAAAGGCTACACTGGAACTTAGGTAACATGATTTTTCACTTGTCTGTAGGACTGTGGAAAGACACTGGCTTTGTAAAATGTACACATTTGAACATCATGTAGGAATAAATATCTCCCTCTTGGAATTCAAATTGTATCTAGTAATGCTATTTTTATGCCTCTTACTAGGAAACGAAATACCTCTAAATTTAGTGCTTTGGAATTTTATTTCCACTAAAATTTTCTTCAGATATGTGAGCACCATAGTAACAGCTCTGTGAGCTGAGTCTTCATTACAATTTCCCGATAAGAGCTCCACTCACGACAGCTCCTTTGGGAGGACTGAAACTAAAAATTGATTCTGATAACATTAGAACAAATTTAAAGACAAAAAAAGAAAGAAAACATCAGGGAAAGCGTGCATGCAATGGACAAATATGACTTCCCTTTAAGCAAGTTTTTGTTTTATTGTTTTGTTTCAGATAAATTTCCTCATAGATAGGATTTACCCTTTAAAAATTAATCTTTTGTAAGAAATATGAAAAATTCAGTTAAATTTACTTAGGGTATACATAAAGATGTTAGTATCCTTTATAATGATAGCATTAAAACAATGTAATGTTAAGTGATATGAGTGTGAAAAATCAGTTCAGGGTATCTATTTTAATGAAAGGATAATAAGCAGTAAATTATTTTCAAGGGAATAATTGCATTAAAAATAAAACAAAACAGTGTAGTCCACAGACTGAGTTCTGGCCACCTGAGGAAGAAGCTGTCAGAATAAATCAGGTTGATAACTGATAAGCAGAGCATGTAGTCTGTCATTTTTAAATATGTGCCCAATTTCTTCACATAAATCTTACCTTAAAATCTTCAAAGGGAAAATTTATTTTGGGCACATTGGCCATGAGTATCAGTTGACATTTATACAGTGCGCAGAATTTATACTGTGGGTTAGGATGCTGGCCATAATTCCAGGCTGATAGTTTGTAAAGGGAAGATTCCATTTTGTACTGTTTATAAAATGTTATTCTGCAGTTCCATGCTCCAAGACTAACAAAGTCTATCCAAGTCTACCCAAGCACCACAGTTTAACTTACTGCATTCATTAAACTCAGCTAAGATCATCCTAATTATATGTTATCAACAATTAAGAAATGGATCACATGCCACAGACTGGCTAAAACATTCTGTATTCTCGGCTGGTTGCCAATGGAGGTATCACGTCCCATTCCACCTTGTCATCAGCTGTGTCCCTGCCTCTGCAGAACAAGTAGCAGCTGCGCTAGACAAAATAACCTGAGTTCTCACACATACTTTTCCTTAAGGAAAGAGCTTCCATGAAACGGTGCTTCTGCTCTGAATAGTACTACACCTAAGTTGGTGCTGAAAATATATTTTATTCAGATAGATTTTTTCACTGATATAATCTTTCATGGCCTTCAAATGCATTTGTCCCATCAAAATAATGGTCTTACTTTTCATGCTGAAATTATTACCAAATGGATTCTGTGGGCAGCTAAGCACTCTTTACTTGTTCAGCAATGATTTTCCTATACCTCAAATTACATAAGTTTATAGGTGCTCTGTTTCAAAGGAAAACAATCTTTATTGATCCAAGCAGTCAGAATTAATTGTGGATCTCTGATCTCAAAACTCCTGGCAAAGTCCTCTTATTCAGAACACCCAAATGCCAGACGTTCAACACTTCACAAATCCTAGTGGGAATCATGGGTCTTTCAAAAACTCTGTTCAATCTACTGCGGCTTCTAAAAGCAAAGGTTCAACAAGGAGTTTGCCTGAGCAGACAGAGGCTCAGGAAACTTTGTGAAAAGCTAGACTGGACCTGGCTTTTGCTTCCACTGTTCTTTTTGTTCCCGATAAAGTACAAATGGATTTTAGAAGTTGCCCTCCTCTTCCTGTGCTTGACAGAGAGACCCTGGAGCAGCAGGTGTGTGTTGTGCCAGGATCAGAGAGAGTGATGCTGTCAGGTGATGGTGCTGAGTCAATGGACCCTGACAGCCAAAGGCTGTCTGTCCTTCCAATAGCTTCTGAAGTAGACAATCATGGAAAGCTAGTTCTTCACGAAGACATGGCTTTAAACTTCTCCACAGAGTTTGGATACATGAGAACATGTGTTTTCAGTTATCAGTTGACTTGGCTCTTGAAAGCTTTATTGTCTCCTGTGCAAATCAAGATGGAGGTAGCGTGGGCTCCTTAACTAGGGGATATAGAAGAGATCTGAGAGATCCACACAAAGTCTCCAGTTTGTGTGCCCATCCTAGGCCACAGTGTACTGACATGATTTCTTTTGGAGGTAGTAGCTTCTCAACTCTTGCTTTGCAGGAGGGTACTCTTGCTGCTGACATTGTAACCCACAGAAATATGCCAAGATATTCCTTCTCTAAAGCAAATTTTTTGGAAAGAAAATGACCTTTGATTTTGTGAGGTAATCTTGTGGATTTATTTTCTTCATAGATACCTTTAGAAATTCTGGCAAATGCTATCTAGGGAGTATCTATTTTGTAGTAGGTAACCATATCCACAGCACTGTTGAAGAACCTGCCACGGGGTGCATGGTCTCCCACGTATTTTTTCTTCTTTCCTGCTGTTCCTCGTCCTCTTCCCCCGCCTTCTTCCTCCTTTTTCCCAGTCCTGTCTCACACTCTGTGTCTCCCTCTCTGCTTTTGGTTTATGATGACACACTGGGTTACTGTAAAACACTCAGTTCTAAATGATCAGTTCCTCTGGCCTGTATTTAACCTTGGGGTTACCCTAGCTAAGCATGTGGAGGCCTATATGACAAGAACTTTAAGTCCCTGAAAAAATAAATTGAAGACGATGTCAGAAAATGGAAAGATCTCCCATGCTCATGGAATGGCAGGATTTACATAGTAAAAATGGTGATCTTACCAAAAGCAATCTACAGATTCGACACAATCCCCATCAAATTACCAACACAATTCTTCACAGATCTGGAAAGAATAATATTCAACTTCATATGGAAAAACAAAAAACCCAGGATAGCCAAAAGAATCCTGGACAATAAAATAACCTCTGGAGGCATCACAATCCCCAACCTCAAGTGCTACTGTAGAGCTACCCTAATAAAAACAGCTTGGTACTGGCATAAAAACTGACATGTGGACCAATGGTATCTTTTCTTTCTTGAGAATAGCTTTTTCTTTTTCTCGCCAGCTTTCTTGCCCCTTCTGTATATTTCACATTACAAGTGAAGTTTGGTCTGTTTCTGGGACAGCTGCTTTAGGTGCCCTCCTCTCCACTCTGCTGATCACATCTCTGCCTGCCCAAGGTCTGGTGCCTGAAGGTCTTCCAAGAGTCTTGCTTCCAGTGGAAATGCTGGAATAGCATTGTCGAGCTGTAATTTGTGATCAGAAATATGAGAATTTTAAACAGTTGGAGACACTTTCACCCTATCACTGAAAGTTGTGAAAATTCTCTATCTCAAAATCAATATATCCCATATTAAGACTGACTGTAAATACATAACTTTAACAATAACAGAAAGAAGCCTGTATAGACATCTGGTATACCCCCTTTTCAGAAAGTAGTAGACTTGACCTTCCACTTTCTTAAATACTCAAAGGAAAGCATTTTTTTTAAATATATTTCTGTTTATGGTTGCATAATTTTTACAGCTACTGAATTATTTGAGCTAAATCCCATTTTTTCCTTTATCATGAAAATTCTCAAGTACAAATGCATATAAATAAAATATTAATAGTATATTGGGAAATAGATTTTTCTGTTTGTACCATTGAGAAAATATTAATTTCAATCACAGGAGAGGTTATTTTCTATTTGTTTCAAAATATACAGGACCAGAACCAACACAGAAACCAGTAGTGCTGAAAAGACTATATATTACTCAAGAGCCTAGTAAGTCCATTTTGCCATTTGTATTCATCTCCATTTCATTAAGAACCTTCCCCTGCTACTACACAGAAAAAATATTTGCAGGTAATGTCTACTGCTTCCATGGGGCATGCCTGACAGCTTAGAGTAAGTGCATGGGAAACAGGGAGGCCCCTTTGCACTCTGTAGCCAGTAGGACAAATCACTGAAATCCTCTTAGATATTAAAAGGGAATGTCCTGAGCTATTCTGAAGTCTCAGAAGGACTAACAAAGTTCGTTCCATTTGTCATTGAAATTTGACAGTGATATAGAACAAAACCTTTCCGCAGTGGGGACTGGCTGCGCCGAAATTCTTTCGCAACAAGGAAATTAGGTCAGCAGAAATTTAGGTCAACACCTTACAGAGATGTCCTCATGCCTGAAAGAAGCCAAGAGAATGTCAAATGTAACATACAAAAAGATGATTGTTTTGTATTGAATACAGGAAGTGGTACCTTCCAGAGCTTCATGTGTTATAAATTCAGGTATGATTCAGCAAAGACAATTACCTTTTGCATCAGTAGCGTTGCTCCTGATGAATCTAAAAGCAACACTGAGGTGCTTCTAGCTTAGGCTGACTGACCCAGTTTAGTCATGCAATTCAAGAAATATTTACCAAGCCTGCATTATATGTAACAAACCTATTAGAGAACAAAATGTTATGAAGATTAACAAGCATTCACCTTCCACTCTCTCCCTCTGATAAGGAAGAAGCTTATAAACCCAGGAATAGGAGAAGACTAGGAGTAAATAAAAGTGCAATATTTGCCCCAAGTCACTGATCACACAATGAATGAACTCCTACTATGTGCCACAGGATAAGAGAATTGATATATGAGATGCAAATCAATGTGATTGCTGGATGGAGAGGAGAAAGAGATCAGGTCAGTTTGAGGTGGGCAAGAAGGAAACTTTTCTTGAAAGGGGTAGGTTCACTGAATTTAAGATGAATATAATTTCAACAGATGGTGATCTATAACAGGTCCCTGAGTGGAAGTGGTGGGAAGAAAGACACAGTTGGTACCTAGAGGCAGGAAGCAAGCAGAAGCAGCTCTGCTCCAGAACTTCAGGGTGAGAAAATGGCATATGTGAAGACAAAAAAGGCAGGCAAGATTGTATTGTATTTGGAAAATAGTACATGATCCATCTGACAATAAGTATTAAGCATTGACACAGAAGCTGAAGTATTGATATTCCTTGATTCAAAGTGGGATTATGTCCTAATGGAGTTGTTGGTATGTATTGTAAGTTGACGATAAGTTGAAAATGTATTTAATACACTAACGTGCTGAACATCCTCCCTTACTTAGCAACAGTGCCTCACAGAGTGGAGGCTGTTCGCTCCTGTGATCGATGGCCGACTAGGATGGCCATTTGCTGTTGCTGCTCAGTCTTCAGGGAACAGTGTACCTCACAAGGCTGCCCTGGAAGGGACAGTTAATGTTCAAAAGAAACTTCTGTGCTAAAGCTGGAAAATGGGAAATTGCACCATCAAAATTTGGGACCATCTGTAGTTAGAACGTTTAAAATTTTATTTCGATATACCATGAATGCTGGATTTAGGGCTGTGTTCGGCCTTGCGGAAGGGACACTGGTGATTTGGAATGCTCCCTCAGGATAAATGAATAAAGCCTAGAAATGTGAAGTGTTAAACTGTATCTGCTGCTCCAGAATGTCTCTAGATGGAAAGGGATTTGATTGACATCTATACATTTCTAATGTATTTTCCAAAAGGAACAAGGAACATCACTACATATTCCTTTTAAAGTAGTCTAACTGAAGATTAACGCAATGTTTGGCCTTTGCAGACAAAAGCTTGAATGAGAAATAGAAAAATTTAAGTATTTTCTTATTTTCCTTGGTTATGAGACCACCTTCTCACTACATACATCAGCTAGCGAAGTCTGCTTTCAGCAGTGGAAATTTCATTATCACATCTAATTCTGGTTTGGTAGCACATTAAACTTTCAAGCAGTTAATGACTCTGGTTTTCTTTCTGCTCAGCTCTACCCTTCACAGAAGCACTGGCAAGCAGGAAAACGTGACAGTAAGACTGAGTTATGAACTTTGAAAAGTTGAGAACAAGTAACTACTTGTGCTGTGAAAGCTAGTCTCTCTGCTCTTGATGAACTGTCTGCAACAGGTCACTGGTGTGTCCTCTACACCCCGGCAACGATTATTGTAACAGACAGGCCAAGTAAATCACCAAGGCTGGTTGGGGGACTCACAGGGATAAATTGCTTTTAAGTTTCTATTAAATACATAGATTAGCCAAACTGCCTTGTAAAATGACTCAATTCCTAGATGCACTTCTATTATATTCTGCATATAATAATTTTGACAAAAAGTAAACTAATACTTTCTATGAAGGATAGGTGAGTTTCCTAACTCTGCTCACATAGAAGTGCTTTGGAAATTTTAGTACATAGAGACTCCTAGGTGAGGTTTTGATACTAGAAAAACAAAACAAAACAGGTATGTGTGTGTGTGTGTGTGTGTGTGTGTGTTGGAGAAAACTTGTGTACATATGTATGCATTTATATATACAAACACATATGTAGTATATATATGCATGCTTTTATGTTTGTCATAGAACATAAACACAGAATTCATGCATTGACAGAAATATTAGTAAGAGGCTAACATTACTTTATTGACTGTTTCTTCAGCTAGGTTCATTGTTATAATCCTCTCTTTTAGATGGAACTGAGGCTCAGAGAGGTTAATCAGTTCATAGGACAGATACATGCAAAGTGTATTTTTAAAGCTAGGAAGTAATAAAATCTTAGGAGAGAGCTCACTGTGTCATGTTCTAGTTTGCTTTTTGGTGCTGTGATAAACACACTGACCCAAACAACTTGGGGAGGAAAGGGTTTGTTTCATTTTTCAACTCCTAGGCCAATTGATTATTGAGGGAAGTCAGAGGAAGAACTCAAGGCAAGAGCTTGGAAAGGAACTGTGGAGGAATATTGCTTACTAATTTGCTCCCTCTGGCTTGTGCTCAGCCACCCTTCTTATACAATCTAGGTTGAGTTGCTCACAAGTGACACCCCACAGTGGGACATCACATCAATTGGCAATCAAGACAATTCCCCACAGACATGGCCACAGGCTAATCTGAACTGAATAATCTCTTAGTTGAGACTCCCCCTTCCCAGCGAATCTTGATTGTATCAAGTTGACAGTGAGGACTAGTGAGAACTTCTTCCACAGTCCAGAACTCAAGGTTCACCTGCTTTTTCCCTTTCACTCCTGTGCCTTCTTGTCTTCATCCATCTTGTCTACCAGAGTCAAATGTTTCACAAAATGAATACAATAAAACGAGCAAAAATGATTTTGGCATGTTTATAAAGATATCACATAGCCAAAATGAAGACCAAGGTAAGTAGGGATATAAGGCTGGCTATGAGTTTAGTAACAATGATGAGTAAGTTCTTAGCAGCAATGCTCAGGAAAGATAAAGGCAACTGATTTACAATCCAGTAATCTAACAATTACCCCCAAAGAATAGTATTGGAGTTTCACATAGTGAGTTTCATATGATGGCCTTTGTTAGCATATGTGGTGCAAGGTTCTGATGGTCTGGTTTAGTTTCTAAATAACTTTTCTAAACATTTAATTTCTAAAATAGCTTTGCTATTATAATTTTATGTATAAGTTTCTGGGGTATGTGTACACAGATACCTTAGAATGAGCAAAACATTGGAGATCAGAATGTATTTACTCTCTCTGGAGAGATGGTCTTCCATCTTTAACTCATTGCTGTCATCCGAGGAGTCTGATCTCAATACTCTACTGAGAGAGTTTACACTGCAGTTATATCATGGGCACCTACGCACTGTGCAAGGACACCTCTGCCTGAGAGCACCTTATAGAAACCGGCTTACTGTCTGGGGTTGACTGTCATCATTTGTTTATTATTCTCACCATTGTCCATGAAAACCTCCAAGAACCTGGAAATGACAACCACTTCCCATTTCTAAATTGCTTTCATTTAGACCTTCGTATATTATACAAATGGGATCTGTACAGTCGGGACACTTTTCATCACCCATGAATGTTGTATCGTGTCAGTTGAGGTGACTCAGTGACTAGTCTTTAGGGAAGAGTTTGTAGGAAAATATGCTATAGCAAGTAGATAATCAGGGTGCAAATCCCCTCTTGCACTATCTAAAAGAGCTCAGACTTGCTTCTGGTCTATAAAGAGTAACTTCTGCTTCATTTGCTTGAATAGTGTGCAATATCAGTGTAGCAGAACTTAAGACAGCTTGCTCTCCTGTCTTCCTTGATATAGACACTCTGTAGGGAATCATAATTATAGAAAAAATTGCTTTTGTTCTTTATTAAAGCTAATTTAATATAAACTTGCTGTTAGGAAAACAATATCCACAACAAATTTGGCTAGCTTGATTTATTTTTAAAGAAATATTGTCACTTTAACAAAAGAGGAGAGGTATCAACATAGTCTTACATCCATTCTAAATCTAACATTCTCCTGTAAATTAGAGAATCAGGCTCCATAAAAAACACCAAGTAAACTAGGTCAGAGATAACAAGGTGGAAATTAAAATGACTATATCAATTATTTGCTTAAGTTATTTTCTAATATTTCACACTGTAGGATCTTTTACATAAGATCCCCATTTTATTCTATTATACAAAGAAAACTATGTTTTAACATTAAAAACTATTTATAGAATCCTTTAAAAGATGATGAATGGAAAAAATCATTTAGAAAAAGTAGAGGGAAATACCAGAAAGCTCTCATTTAGAATTATTTCAAATTAAAATTGACAAATTGTAGTTGTTTTGGTAATGAACATTAGTATGCTAAAGGATACCACTGGGGCATTAGAGTGTCCCTCTCTCTGCCGTGGGCAATGCACTTCTTCCAATGGTTAGTTTCCTGATGTATTTTATATCACCATTGTTTCCATTGTTATATCTTCCTTTCTTAAGCACAGATAAACCTATTAATTTCAAAATTCATATCAATCACAATGTGCTAGGGAACCAAGCCTAAGTAACCAGAGATTTGTATAAATGATATGACCCAGGGCACTCGGTGTGCTTAGCTGCCCTCCCCTGCTCCTTAGACCTGAAACTTTGTGCCCTCCTAAATGACAAAATCATGTCCTTTGAATGTTCTACCACACCTTAACATGGTGTAATCACTGCTTTCTAGTGCTCATAACTCTTCACTTTTTTTTTCTTTTTTTTGGATCTAGTTGCCCTGAGATTATGAAAATCTGTTTGGCAACAGAAATCAGAAGGAGGGTTCAAAATACAGTAGAGAACTGACTAACATACCAGACTCAAGTTCTGTCCTTGGTGCACTAAAGTTCATTGGTGTAGAGCTTCTAAAAAGTAAGTATATTTGGCCAGATCTCACATTGGACAAGTGGTCCTTGCCCTCGTCTAGTGTATTAGTCAGGGTTCTCTAGAGTCATGGAACTTGTGGAATGAATCTCTCTCTCTCTCACTATATATATTCATTCATTCATTCATTCATTATAGGGATGAATTATAGGCTGCAGTCCAGCTAATCCAACAATAGCTAGCTGTGAAGTGTGATCCTAATCAGTCTTATCAATAAAAATCTGGAGTCAGATATTGAGAATGGAAGCTGAAAGACCAGAGAAGCAGAGCAGCAACCACTAGAACCTCTACAAATCCTCAGACCAAATGAGGGGGATCCTGTCTCTGTGAACCCTCAGACTAAATGGGGGTACCAAGATCCTGCCTTCACCCACCTGATACTTCTGTCTCCACCTCCCTAGAGCTGGGATTAATATGTGCACCACCACTGCCTGGCTTTGTTTTTCTTTTAGCCCAGGGTGGCCTTGAACTCCTGATTTTTCTGCTTCCTCATCTCCAGTGCTAGGATAAAGGTGTGTGCCACCACTGCCTGGCCTCTATGGTTAACTAGTGGCCAGCTCTGCCCTCTGATCTCCAGGCAAGCTTTACTTGTCAGAACACAAACAAAAATCATACAACATAGCTGTTAATGGAAAGCCCAAGAGTCTAGTAGTTGCTCAGTCCCAGAATGCTGGTTGTGTCTGCTGGTCTTCTACATATGCTGGAATCCCAAAGAAACAGGCTCCAATACAAGTAAAGGAATGGATATGCTAGCAAGGAGAGGGCCAGCAGGCAAAAAGCAAAACCTCCCTTCTTCCATGTCTTTATATAGGAGGCAGAAGGTGTAGCCCAAATTAAAGGTGTGTGTTCCCATCTCAAGATCTGGATCAAAGGCATGTGGTATCCTGCTTCAAACGCCAGATCAGAGCTATGTCTTCCTACCACAGAGGTCCATACTATAAGTGGATTCACCCATTTCAAACCAAGCAGAAAATCTCTCACAGGTGTCCCCTCCATTTCTGGATTATAGTTTACTCCAGATATAGTAATTTGACAATCAAGAACAACCATCACATCTCGTTTATGAGTGTACACGGCACCCAGATGGGATGTGAGGTGCTGGTTCTTGCAGTGTGGATCTAGTGAAGGTGAGCAGATCCTCACTGTGCCAAGGATGGGCATGCTGAGGGCAAAGGCATACCAGGGCAGCTCTCTGGATGAGGCTGCAGCTGAGTCTTGGATCACACATCTCAGGTTTTGTAGGTTGAATGGGGAGAAGGAAGGTGTTCTAGACAAGGCAGGAAAGTGTAAAGAGAGAATTCAAGCAAATGCTCCAAAGCTTGTTCTTCTTTCATTACATAGTGAAACAGTTTATGAAGGGATCCTGAAACCTGCTAACTCCCCAGCCTTTTCTTTGTCAATCCTATTGAAACAGGAGATCCTGGGCTGGAGCATCATCAAGGTTTGCTTTGTGCTATGATTACATATGATTTATATATTTAATTAACATGAAAGAACAGAATTTTATAGTGTTTGCTATTAAAAATAGATGTTATCCTTAGAAAAATAAACTGTTTCCTTTCAGACACAATTTATAATCAGAATCTTGGAGTACCACATCACTTTCATTTTGTGTAAACTGACTGAAACTGATATTACAAAGATTTTTTTCCACAGGAATTTCCCAGGTATGTGATTTTTACAGCAGAACCTTTGGTTTTGCCGTCACATCAAGAATCTTTCTGAAATCACGAGTATGAGATCCAAATTAGGTTACAACTGGTGCATCATAAATTCTCCTTTGCACATTTGCTACTGTGCTACTTGTGAACTATGGGAGAATTGAGTGAATCGTTAGCTGGATGCTTCTGTTTCAAAGCATGTCAGGAAGGGTAGCAGGTAACATCCGCCAAACAAGGAAAGTTATAGACTGGAATGTTATTTGCTAAATGTCACCACATGCCTCAGGATCCTTCTGTATTTCTGATCACAGTAATAATAGGTGGGATTCTAAGTAATTTGTGTCCATAGTAGGCAGAAAGAACAAGGAGAAGGAAAGTGAGATGCCCCTATAAAACCACTACTTCTTACTTTTCATTGCTAGACTGCAGTCATTGGGTGATCAACTTTCAAGGAGACTGAGAAACACAGTTTTAAGCCCAACACATTGTAACTCTATGCAATTGGATTCTGCTGGCAAGGCAGAAAGAGTAAATGAGAATCATGGTGATGATCTCTGTTACAAGTCTTATAGCAAACAAATCCAGCCCAGAGCTTCATATAAAATAGCTCAAAATCCATGTCAAAAAGACAAAGCCTAAAGGAACGTTAGACTCTCTGCCTAGCTGTACTACGTGTGACAGTCTCTTACCTATTTATTTACTGAATTTATTTGAACTAGTGTGAGGTAGCTAAATGAAACGCATAACAGTCATTAGGAGGAGGTTCAAACCTGCTATATTATAACCTGTAGTAAATCTATTTCCATTTCAGAATGACTATATTAGTAAGTTGTAATCCCTCTCTAAACTGTGAAGCAGTCTGTTAAAAGAGATGGTACTGTATGATACTCAGCACTGATGGACTAAAAGCAGTCACAAGTAAACGTGGTGATGGTAGTTCTGAAGGCTTGATATATTCAAAGACTTTCTGAGAGTCTTCCTGACTGTGACATTTCATGCGTCATCATTACAGAAGAGACAGAGCCCCAATTGTCCTAAGAAACCATATGGTGTCACTTAGAATACTTCTACTCACTGCTGTAGCTGTATATGAAGCAGACTTTCAAAACATTGTCCTTTTTTGATTTATTAGTCTTTTATTATTATTTATTTGCATGAGTCTTTGTTTTGTTTCTCACATTCTTTTCAAAATATAGAAATGGTGTGAGGCTCTTGGGAAATTCTCAGAAGTTTACAATTTTAATTTTTGTGTTTTTCCTCCACATTTCTTTGGCTTTCAGTGTGGATATTTGGCTTTGTAAAGACCTACCTAATACTTAAATAATTTTTTTTTAACACCACACATAGACCAAGGGGGTAGTAATAAGATTTTGCTTCAAAGGTCATCATAACAGGATATCAGTGAAATATCAACTATGACTTGAACAACACCAGAACAGAGAGATGCCCATGACCAGGCAGATCGACTAGTCACTAGATGGGTGGTTGACCCCAGCCAGATGCCCAGAAGCAGGACAACTACATAACAGACCAGGAGCCCCAAAGTTACTGAGAAACCAGTTTTGTTTTATTTAATTCTAAAGAAATAACTCAATTTCCAGTTAGTTTTATCAAGAGGTAGAAACAATGCTGACTTCTTGCATTTTGCCATCTTGGCCTTCTGTATTGGGAGGTTTTTATGAGGACATAAAGAACATTAACATTTTTTTTTTTAACCTAAAGCAGTACTTATAATCTCAGCACTTTTCTAGCACAACAATTAAAGTCACCAAAAATGATTTTTAATTTTAGTATAATTTATATAAAAATTGAGAAAACATTAAAAATAAAAGCTTAGTTTCCTTAGCTAATTCTTAATATTCTGAGAAGTGTAGGCTTACAAAATTTTCTCATTTCAAATTTACTGGTTAAATCAAGACTTAATGAAATATTTCCTTTTTCTGAAATTACAAGTTTTGGGGTTAATCACACTTTAAACATTTCAAAGTTTTCAAAATTGATTTGGAAACTAAAATTACTGCAATTTTATGTCCATTTACATAAGAAAGCATATTGAAGAAGTTTGGCTTTTCAGCATTGAATAAAAGCCCAGTATGCTTGCTTGGTTGTTTAGTCCATTATTTGGAATGTCTGGCACTCATATCAATTTATATATTGTAGCCACCCATTTTCTTGAGAATTTATTTATTATTATTTTATGTATGCAAGTGTTTGCCTCAATGTATGTCTGTAGCTGGAAGTTTTCCTGTGTCCTGCACAGTCCGCAACTGCTCAGACCCAAGTAAACACACAGAGGCTTATATTAATTAAAATTGCTCAGCCATTAGCTCAAGCCTACCACTGACTAGCTCTTACACTGACACTCAGGCCATTTCTGTTAATCTATATGTCCCCATGTCTTGCATGGCTTTACCTGTGTGCCATTACATGCTGGTGTCTCCTGACTCAGCCTTCCTTTTCCCACGATTCTCCTTGTCTGCTTATCCTGCCTATACATCCTGCCTGGCTACTGGCTAATCAGCATTTTATTTATCAACCAATCAGAGCAACACATTCACAGCATACAGAACATCTCACAGCACATGTTTGTGTACCATGTGCATGTGGTGCCTGCAGATGCTAGAAGCAGACATTGGATCCTGTGACTAGAATTATAGTTAGTTGTGAGGCACTCTGAGGGTGCTGAGAATTGAATCCTGGTCCTCTGGAGAAGCGGCCAGTGCCCTCAACCACTGAGACATCTCATTCATTTTTGAAATAGAGATGTAAGGAGCTGGGAAGTTGGCTCAGTTGGTAAAGGACAAACTTGAGGATATTTGTTAGATATCTAGTACTCACAAAAAAGCCAGGTATGGCAACATATGTGTATAGTCACAGTCTGTATAATCTAACCAAATTAGTGAACTCTAGGTTCAGTGACAGACCCTGTCTCAAAAAAAAAAAAAAATAGGGAGACATTGACCTTTGGCCTCTACATAGTTGTATATATATGTTTATACATATGTATATGTACATATGTATATATATATATATATATATATATATATAAACATATATAACATTTAAATGCAACATTTCTTTAAAATGTACAAAGACTAAAGATTAAAAAATATTAATTACTTTATTGTTTGAATCATAGTGAAACAGTTCTGTTAAGAGCTTGGATATTCTCTTCTGTTTGCAGAAACATGAAGTGTAATGCTGTGATATATGACTAATAGGATAAGTACTTAAAATATAAAAGTATTTTTTCTGTAAGAAAGAATGACAAAGGACTTTTTAACATCATTTTCAAAACTGTGTAGCTACCTGTAAATTTTCTAGAGATCAGCAGCCTGGATGAAAACACATGGACCACAGTGCTGCTCAGTACACTCCCCATGGCAGATTGGTCTTTACTACTCATGTCCCACCTTCTTGCACTCTGAGCAATGCTGGCCAATAAACACAGCCCCAGGGAAGAGTATGCGGGACTTTCTTTGTCTCTTTGGCCCTGAGTTTCCCAGTAAGCAGACAATTGGGGTACTTAACAGAACACAGTTTTGTTTTCCTCTCATTTACTTCTTTGCTTTCTAAGAATTTTATTTTTATTGTTTGTTTGAGTATTTCAAACAATGCATTTGAACATGTTTCTGTTATTCATCCAAGATCCATCCTTACCTACCCACCCAAATCTGTGTCCACTTTTTAAAATCTCCATCATGTAGTTTATGTTGCCTATTCTCTGGGATGCATGCCCTTCACTGGGGAATGGTCTAATCGATGGGGCCACATCTTTAAAAGCCAGACTCCCTCTGTCCTAGCAGTTATCTGCTGCCAGTACCCTTTAGCCAAGGGTGGACTTCAAGCCCACTTCCCCATGGGAATTTTGTCTGGCTGGTCTGTACATGCTGTCACAACCACTGTGAACTTCCTGAGCGACTGTCTGTTAGGTCCAGAAAGCAGATTCACTGTAGCCACCCACCTACACCTACGGCTGTTAGAATCTTTCTGCCTCTCTTCTGCCATTATCCCTGCGGTGTAGGTGGTGAGGTATAATAGGGATGGATGTTCCATATAGATGAGCATTTGGAAGCCTCTTAGTTTCCATATCTTGATCAATTGTGGGTTTCTCTGTTAGTCAGCATCTACTATAAGAAGAAGCTTTTCCTGATGAGTGTTGACAGATGTATTAAACTATGGGTATAAAGATAGCTTATTAGGACCTGGCTGTGTCTCTTGACAGAATAATAGTAGTAGGCTCTCTCCTAGGATTTATGACTTGCCTAGGCACAGGTTCTTACCCTGAATAAAAGTGCCAGTTATGAATTTCAACTTATGGAGCAGGTCTTGAAAAACCAAGGAAAAATGTGATTGATTACTCCCATAATATTTCCGCCAACATTGCACCAGTGAAACTGTAGATTCCTTTTCTCCTCTGGTGGCTGTATAATATCAAAATATCGTCCAGCATCACAAGCCATTAAGAATGAAGCTTCCAGGTCAGTGTCAGCTTGATTTCTCCATTTTCTATCACTCAGCAATAGGGTCGTACTGTCAAGTTCTGGTGAGTAACCAATAGAATTGACAAGAACTTAAAATGTTTGAGGACATATGGGACATGATTTACCAACAACTCTAAAGGAGGTAATCCATTCCCAGCACTGTTTTTTTTTTTATTTGTTAGTTTGTGGTGTCTAGTAGGAGTATTGTTGCCCCTTTTTACTGTAACTCCACTTGAACACTATGTATGTATGTATATACATAGTGTGTGTGTGTGTGTGTGTGTGTGTGTGTATGTGTGTGTGTGTGTATGTGTGTGTGTGTGTATGTGTGTGTGTGTGTGTATGTGTGTGTGTGTATGTGTGTGTGTGTGTGTGTGTGTGTGTGTGTGTGTGTGTGTGTGTATGCATATTTTATAAAGGTTCTACAGCAGTACATTTCCATTTTTTGTAACTCAAGGCTAAATCAAAAGCAATTGAAATTTTAAAAACAAATTTTACTGTGTGGATAGTTCAAACATAGAACATACTTTATTAGCTAGATTTATAACTAAAGGCTACATAGAATCTGGAGTCAGCAATAGCTTAGACTACTGATAGCTATTTATTATTTCTGTGACCATACAGTGAGAATATGCAATTTAGAGTGAAAATGTATATCGTTTTCCCAGACCTAGGAAGAAAAGATTTATTACCATTTAAGTAAGAAGCACGCTTTAGTCAATTTTTAAGAGCGATTTCAGCTTGGCCCAAACTGACCCCATCATTTTCTTTCCCAAACAGATTCATTTCCATGGTTCCTTATCTCACCTTTAAGTAGAACAGCCCATCAGCTGATACTTCCAATTCCTTTAAACTTTAGCCCAAATGATTTTTCTGAAACATCAATCTGATCAAGACACTCAGTTCCTAAAATTTCTGAAGGTTTCCTCATCACCTTCAGGGTGAAATGTAAACACTGCACACGAAACTGTTGGCCATCAAGACCTCATGTCTACCCAGGTGCCAGTTCCCCCAAACCTGATGTTGTGAAGCACTTGGTACTTGATACTTCAGCCTCTGGGCTTCCTGTGGATGGTGCTGCATAAAAAGTGACTTCCATGTTTCCCATTTCATCTTACTCAGGGGAAATTTTTTAAAAATCAGAGAAAATTTGTTTTCATTCTTTTAAAAATGATTGAATGAGAAATAAAAAAAACCAAGTAATCTTCTTGGGGATTGGCTAATAATTGTTACTTAATAATTTCTTTATTTTTTAATATTATAATTACATCATTTCCCCTTCCCTCCCCTCCTCAGGCAATCTTATGTACCCCAATTTTCTCTTTTTCAACTTCATGGCCTCTTTTTTCAGTAATTGCTGTTACACACATATATTTCATTTAGAATTTATATACACATACATTGTTTGAATATCCTGTAAATCCAAGCAGCCAGTATTATTTACCTAATAGTTTTCTGATAGTTTCTCTGTCCCTGAGTGTAACTTCAGGGGAGACAGCCATATGAAAACAGAATGTCATTATTACAAAACTTCAAATAAACATGATGCCAAGCTACAGGGGCTTCGTGTTTTTTTTTTCTCAGTGGTATCATCTAATCCTCTTTCAATCCTCAATTCCTGTTATGACTACAAACCTAAGACTCTCTCAGGACTCACCACTGTCTATCACATATACACTGACCTTAATTTACAGCAACTTCTATCCAAATCACCTCATGTATTTTCTCCAGTTAGTCAAGGAGCTGTTTAGCAACCTTTAATTTAAGTCCTGAAAAATCCAGGTTAATTAAACTTCTTAAATCACTGTACTGGACCCTAATTATAGTCAGTAAAAACCGTCATACAATGCAAACAAATTTATCTTGCTTCAGGTATTTCATTGATACAGTCTAAAAGGTTTCAATCACAGTGCTGGCTAGCTAGTCACTCAGTGAGTGGTGAAGGTAAGTGTTCAAGAAATACTTTTAAACCAGTGTTCTAAGTGCCATTGTGCAAGCATGGCTCAGAACAAAGTTCTATGAATCAGGACATGGAAAGGGAGGGGGCAAGAGAGAGCTTATAGAAGATCTGAGTATAGTAAACAAGTGTTCAAACAAGCTGGGATCTTGCAAACAGATGAGATAAAGGTGGGATGTTAGGGAGAAAAGAAAATGTGGTTTAGGGTCCGAAGTGGGACATGATGTACCACAGTTGAAACCCAGGAGTAAAAGGCTAAAACAAAGGTATTTTGAAGCGAGACGAAAGAAAAAAGCAGAGAGAAGATCATAATTTGATCCTAGATTAAATTATTTAACCTATTACTTTACTAGAATCCAGTTAAGCATTCAATATCATAGGTTTTGTGGCCAAACTCAGTTTTATTATGAAGGATGGATTAAAGGGGTACAAACCCAGAAACATTAAATACTATTGGGTGACACTTGCTGGCCCCTATGTGTTCTGACAAGGGCTCCCCACAGTCCAGTGTACATTATTTTGTTTTATCTTTCCTCTATACTTTTAAATAACTTCTTAAAAGCAAAGGTGTGACCCTGTTTTATATTGGTTAGAATCCCACCTTGCATATGGTGTAGCAGAAAAATGTTTTCTTAAAGTGTGTTAGTAAGCTTTCCAAACAAGTATGAGGACCTGAGTTCATTTCCTCTAATCAATATAAAAAAAAACCAGGTATATTATATATACAACTAACATTATATGAACTCAAAAGGTTATATTTAGGAATACATATATGTATGTACAAATATAGACACACATTCAATAACATTGAAAAGCAAGGAGGTAGGTATATGAGAGGGTTTGGAGGGAGGAAACGCAAGGGGCAAATGTTCTAATTAAATTACAATCTCAGAAATGAACAACACGACCAGAATGTCAAAGCCAGGTGTAGTTGTACGTGTCTGTATCCAAGAACTAGGAGGTAGACAGAACAGATCTTTGAGACTTAGTTACCAGACTACCAAGTCTATTGGTGAACATTAGACCCATGAGAGCCTCTGTCTCAAAAAAGAGCTCCTGATTTTGTTTTGTGGAGCAGATCTTAAATCTAAATAGAAAGTGGTTGATTATACCCATGATATTCATGACACAGTTGTATCAATGGGCATGTCATGCTAGACTGATCATTAATGTAGCTCTCAGGGTTCAGAGCTGAGTAAAAGTAATAATTACTCTTTTCTGGTTATGTGAACATTGCATTTCAGCACCATGAAAGCTAGTCAGTAAAGATGAAGCTTCCAGGTGAGTACCAGCTTGATTTTCTCCATGGTTTATGAATGAAGTATATGGTATCTTTAGCCACAAGATCTTACAGTTGAGTTCTCAAAGGAAACCAAGGGAGTTGTCAATAGCAGGTAATAGTTGGGGGTTTATGGGACCTCACTGGTCAACAGAGGTAATTCATTCCTGGCTCTGGAAGTTTTGTTGGCTTGTGGTTTTTAATAAGAGAGTTGGTGCCATGTTGTAGGATAAGTTTTATCTAAACAGTTTTATGCATATGTTTTTCTATCTTAGTAGATTTTCATATGACTTTTACAAAAGGTCAAAGTTACATGGGAAGGGATGCTTTTCTCCTTTTGAAAAAGTAAAAGGCTCCGCAGTCTGACTCTACTTCCTTTCATTTTTTCCTTCTATACATTTTTTCTCAACTCACATTAACTCTTATTTTGCATTCTCTCTTTGTTTTGTCCTGGGTTATATAATAACTTTCAAGTATGCAAAGCAAATATGTACTTAATTCCCAAATTCACAGTGGTTTTTGGCATTGTTTGCCTCACAATGCACTTTACAGTTTTTATGTATCTTGTTTTCTCTTTACTCAATTATTAGAACAAATGTTTTCAAATCAATGAGTTGGTTTTTTGTAGGCTTCTTTTGCCTGACTTATTTGGTTCTGAGGATCGCACCTACAACTTCACATATGCTAAACCTATTTTCTGCCATTGTACTAAATACTTGGCATTGAAGGCTTTTTAAAAGGGATAATAAATGACTCAGAACTTTGTATGTGAATATTGGATCATGCAATGTTGGAGAAGATGTCAGATTTAAATGAGTAGAAACTGGAGGAGGAGAATAAATTTAAGGGATATCTTCAGCCAACCTGGAAACACCCTAGATGTTCAACCAAAGAATGGGTAAAGAGGTTTTACTTGGCTGTTAAAAACATGATGTCATGAAATTTGCAGGCAAATGGATGGAACTAGAAGAAATCATCCTGATTAAGGTAACCCAGACCTAGAAAGACAAACCTAGTACATACTCACTCATAAGTGGATATTAGCTGTAAAGTAAAGGAAAACCAGGCTAAAATCCACAGCCCCAGAAAGACTAGGTAACAAGGAGGGTTCAAAGGGGAAACATGATTTTCCCCAGGAAGAGGAAATAGAAGAGATCTCCTGGGTAGACTGGGGGCAGGTGCTGATGGGAACATAAGGGATCAGGTTGAGGGGTGAGTGGAGAGGAGGAGGAATGAAAGAGATAACTTGATAGAGGGTGAATTTCGGGGTCAGGTAGAAACCTGATGAAAGGGAAAAACTCCCAAGAATCTACAAGGTGACACCAACCAAGAATCCTAGCGATAGTGGATATGTAGACTGAACTGGCCATCTTCTGTGATCATATTTGTAGCTACCCCAATTGTCATTGTAGAGCTTTTGTCCAGTAACTGATGGAAACAGAAGCAGAGATCTACAGCCATGTGCTGGGCTGAGCTGGGGGAATCCTGTTGAGGAGAGGGAGGAAGGATTTATGAGCCAGGGGAGTCAAGGTCATACCTCAAATTGATATGCCATGATTTGTTGTCACTGATGGGAGGCCTGCCCCTTTCTGAACAGAGGTAGAGGAGGGGTAGATCAAGGAGGAAGGCACAGGAAAGGTAGGGGAAAGGAATGGGAGGGGGGAAGGGAAGCTACAATTAAGATGTTAAATAAATGAAAAAAATTTAATTAATAGATAAAAAAGAAATTTGTACAAAAAAAGAAAGTCCTTTCCACCTCCCTCCCCCCTTCCCTCCATCCCTTCCTTCTCCCCTCCCTCTTTCCTCTACAAAAGAAGGTTATATTCACATACAATGAGGTGTGAACTATGGGCAAAGCAGAAAGAAGGCCTTCACTAGAACCAAATCCAGGTAATGACCTGGTAGGTACTTTCCCTAACCCTCAGGAGTATAAAAAATTCAATAAAAATAAATGAATGTCTGTTATTCAGCCCACCCAGTCTGTGGTATTTTATGAAGTAGCACAAGCTAAATCAACTAGAAAGCAGAGTGCCTTTATCATAGACTGCATCCATTTTCCATCAGGGGTTTAACCATGCACGTATTTCCAATTTGTTCCTCCAAATGCCTCTTCCTCTACTAAGGATGCTTATTGTCTGATGTTGTTTTCATCAAAAAGATGTATAAAATGATATTTCATTATTGTTTAAATTTTCTTTCCTGATTGTTGTTGGATATATAAATATATAATATTTAAAATATAAAAGCTTGGCCTGGATTAATAAAATATGATAAAGCAAGAATTAGAATTTACCAGAAAATGAATCTACAATGTTGGCATTCCTTGATTTATTCCTAAAACATTAAAAATATTTCAGTGTGCTAGACAATGTAAGTATTATAAGGTGAAGTCCTACAGTCCGAATTTATTAGAGCTCAAGTATTTCAGGGCACAAATTGGTGAGAAAAAGCTGTTTTAAGGTAAAAGACTATTTGGGTATGAAATAACAAAATTATAAGCAATTCGAAAGGCAAGTGAGAAAAGGTAAAAACCTGGGTCTCAAATGGTAACTGAGCACATCTGCATGAAGCCTTTGTTTCTTACCACATGAAAAACTAAAACATGGAGAGTGGCAAGTAGAACATCCACAATTGCATCAACTTACCTCTGAGTGGATCCTACAGAAGGGAGGGAACAGGTGCCATCTGAAATGGCATTTGAACAGCTCTTTCTATAATTATTAATAACTTACACTCATCTTAACTGGAGCTTTTGTTTTCAGAGAAAAATATGCTCAAATGAAACAAAAAGAGTCTGGGAAAAATATGAGAATGGAAGGGTGGCCATATAAAATAACACAGGGCTACAACTCTGAGTTGGATTTTTTCTTTCTTTTTTTTTTTTTACACGAAACCTGCAGGTTTTTTTTTTTCCTGATTTCCAAAAATAGAATACTTCTTTCATTTTCTGTTTCATGGTGGAGAGTCTGCTGATTTTTGGTTTGACTTTGTATTTTAGAAAATCTTCATGAATGACAGAGGAAAAAAGAAGGAAAGAAGGGAGACAAAAGGAAGGAAGAATTTGGACATGAGAATGAACGATTTCAGACTTTGATGGCATCATTAATTTCTTTCATTAAGTTTCTTAAGTAGCATGAGCTTTGCTGCATGCATTTGGAAAAATTCAGATGACAGCACATGGTTTACAAGGTCTCTATGAAAATGGCGTGAGGAGCTCTGCATGACTTTGGCTCACCACACAGATCATTAAATTCTGAATTGTATCATCTTTACAGGTTTATAAATACTAACTTTTTAGCAACTATAAAATTAAAATGAAATATTTTCAGAAAATAAATGATTTTGCATGAATTCTAGTGTTCAATCAAACCATAAAGAAAGTTTCCCTTTGAAATCATTTCTGTTCTGTGCAGTTCAGTCTTGACAATGTTTCTTCATTTGTGATCTCCAGAACATTAATCTCATGGAATCCCTCTTCTAAAGAAAAAATTTGTTTATTCCACAAATCTGAGGCCTGCTATACTTTATCCTATTACCTCTTTGAGAAGTCTTCCTGCCCCACCCCCAGCCCCCAAAAGTCTGTACAAATTTATTTAAACTTCCATTTTCTTGCTTTATGTGGCCATAGGAAAACTATTTTCTAGGTAACTTCTATTTATAGTTACCTAGTCATAGAATGTATTTTGTGACTATTCATATAATGAGTCATATTTGTTATAGCATGAAAACAAAATCATACTGTTTATTTAAAAATCTGAGACTGCATTTGTTATTGTGAGTGAGAACTCCCATGTAATTGGCTACCATCTCCTCAAATCCCTAGCTTACCCTCATTCTCTTGAGTCAACTCACTCTGATAGTAACTCAGTAAAAATAGGTAAGTTTCTCTTCTGTTTTACCATAGAGGGGATGTGTATCCACTAAGAGACTGACTTTTCCCTGGTGAAGCCTGGTGTCAGTCCATCAGAAGCTAATACCATGCTCTCTGTGCCAGCCCTACCAGAAATGCGCTTGTTCCTCGCTCATATGCTCGCTTGTTCCTCACTCATATGCTAATACTAGAGTCTCAGCTCATAGTCATCACTCTGCCACAGTCCCCCAAAGCTTACCACCCTCAAAGAGTCTGGCTTCATAGTCAATTATGTCTCCTATATATACAGGCTTGTGTTGATTTGGAGTCTCCCACTGAAACTCTTGATGCTGTATTAAAGAGTTCCCACCTTGGGTCTTACTACTCTTTTGGACCAAGAGGGTGGCTGCTGAGAAATATTGGTCTAGTTTAACAGTTTGTGTAGCCTTAAACGTTGGAGGAATGTATGGGTGGAGTCTGTAGATTCTTCATTGAAGAACTCTGGCCTCTTGATTAAAATTAAAGCCCTCCAGAAAGTCTGAATTTTAAAGGGATAGCAATGAAGTCAAGGATGATGAAGACAGACCACTAAGTAATTTAATTGTGCCTGTGATAATATTATGTTATTCCTGTATGTTTTCATAATTAAGAGGAGTCATTGAACTGGTTCAAAATACATAAGTATCAACCATGGACAGGGCTCTGTCCCACAGTTGGCATGTAGCCATAAGAAATAGACAATACTTCTGCTTTCTTAGACTTTGTGTTATAGTTAGGAAAAAACAGAAGAGAAAAAATCAGAAGGGAAGAATTATATTAAGGAAATATAGACAATTTTTAAAAAATGATTCATCTAGGAGACTAGAGAAGATTCTTCTCCAGAGTCAAGACTGGACCAACCCACCAGCATATCCTCTTTTATGTCTTAACCTTCTTTGTCCATATGACTTAGACCTAAGAAAAGAAGTTCACATGCCCAGATTGCATCCCAGAAAATACAAACAATATAAAAGATCAAGCCAGTATCTTCTTTTCCAAACCTACCACACTTGTGGAAACATTTGTTATGAGAAGTATCTATATCAGCGGTTCTCAAAATGTGGGTTGAGACCCCTTCTGAGGATCGTACAACTCTTTCACAGGGGTCACATATCAGATGTCCTGTATATTGGGTATTTACATTACAATGAATAACAGTGGCAAAATCAAAGTTATGAAATAACAACAAAAAAAATAGCTTTATGGTTGAGGGTCACCACAACATGCAGAACTGTGTTAAAGGATCACAGTGTTAGGAAGGTTGAGAACCACTGACCTAGATGAATGCCATAATACAGTATTTAAAGAATAATCACAAACTTCATCAATGAATTCAAGGAGTTTTAGAAGACAAAAAGAAACTATTTAATAAAATTAGGGAGGAAAAACTAAAGGAGAATAAATGCCCAAGTGATGCCCAATAATCATCAATGTAATGTTTACATAAATGGCAAAGGCAATCCAGAACTTGAGAAAAAAGTTCAATAAGGAGATAGAAACATTTAGAGAGGATGCAAGCTGAGATAAAGATAGAATTGAAAAATATAGTAACTCAACTAGAATATGTAAAGGTGTTCATTCTGTCTTACAGGTAGAATGGATCAAGCAGGAGATAGAGTATCAGGACTTGATGATTAAGCAGAGCTAGAGCAACTAGCTAAAAGTATGAAGTGTTAAAAATACAGAAAAGACACATACAGGAGACATGGGGGGAAAAATCAAAAGTTCAAATAATAGGCATAGATGAGGGGAAGGATCTCAAGTCAATTGATCAACCAGCACTTGAACAAGATCACAGAAGGAAACCTCCCCAAACTAATGAAAGACACTTATACAGATACAAGAAACAAACATAACACCAAATAGACAAGATAAGAAAAGAAATCTCTAAGTTATATCATACTCAAAATACTAAGTATACAGAACAAAGAAACTATATTGAAAGCTGTAAGAGAAAAAGAAAAATAAGAAAACCCATGAGAATAGCAGCTGATTTCTCAGTGGAAACTTAGAAAGACAGAGAAGCCTGAAGCAATGCATTCCAAGTCTTAAAAGACTGTGATGGTCAGCCTAAACTAATATACCCAGCAAAACTTTCTGCAGTTATTGAAGGAAAAAAATACAAACAGCCTAAAATGACTTATATTCAACAAACCAAACCTAAAGAAAGTATGGCAGGCTGGTTGGCAGTGGTGCATGCCTTTAATCTCAGCACTCAAGAGGCAGAGCCAGGTGGATCTCCATGAGTTCAAGGCCAGCCTGGTCTACAGAGTGAGATCCAGGACAGGTACCAAAACTACACAGAGAAAAAAACCCTGTCTTGAAAAAAAAGAAGAAGGAGGAGGAGGAGGAGGAGGAGGAGGAGGAGGAGGAGGAGGAGGAGGAGGAGGAGGAAGAGGAGGAGGAGGAGGAAGAGGAGGAGGAGGAGGAAGAGGAGGAGGAGAAGGAAGAGGAGGAGGAGATGATGATGAAGAAGAAGAAGAAGAAAAAGAAGAAGAAGGAGAAGAAGAAGAAGGAGAAGAAGAAGGAGAAGAAGAAGAAGGAGAAGAAGAAGAAGAAGAAAAAGAAAGAAAGTATAGCAAGCAATGTTTTGGGTTGAAGAGAAGAATGAGCATAGCAGAGAGACTGTGAAAAGAAACATGAAGCCATAATTACTAAAACACAAAGTACCACTGAGAACACAATACCAAAAATCAACATCAGGATGACCACAATTAACACACACATTTCAATAATAACTTTAAGTATTAACAGCCTTGATTCTCCAATCCAAAGACACAGGCTGTCTGCATGGGTCAAGAAACAAAATCCAAGAAATTAAGCTTTAAGAATATAAGATAGAGTTTTGTAATCTCTTTGGCATATATAATTCAATATTTTGAAAATTTAAATATTTAAGTGGGGATTTTGATTTGAAAATAAATTAACGTTATAAATTTAAATAAAAAAATAAAAGGAACACAGTTTCAAAGATAGGCACCAGCTCAGAGTAAAAGGACAAACTGACTGCTCTAAACCAAATAGAAGGAGAAAGGTGTCACTCCCTAACATCTGACAAAACAGACTTCCAACTGAAACCAATCAGAAGAGATAGAGAAGGATATTTCACTTTAATCAAAGCAATCGTTAAACAAGAAGATATTACTGTCTTAAACATATATACAACAAATTCATATTTTGTAAAATGTGCACTATTACATTTAAAGACACATTATTCAGTGCTCCACTTTCTCCAATAGACAGGTCACCCAGACAGAAAAACAACAGAAACACCAGAATTAAGTGACATCACACATTTTACTCAGAAGCACACAGATTTCCTAAAACAGACGGCGTCCTGGGAAACAAAACCAATCTTTACACATTCAGAAAGATTGAAATCACTCTAGTGAAATGAGGTACAAAGCTTGTAAGAATAAGCAACCAATATCTGATTTGACTTGAAGAGAGTTCCCACTCCATGAGAAGAAACCCATGCACAGTATTGCTTGGGTGATCATGGACCTGAGACTAGATAGCCTAAGGACTTAGGGTAAAAACAAATCCTACTGTTGGGCAGGGAAGATTAGCAATAAAGTGATGTTTTACTTTACTCATAGATCAGTGCCTTGCTCAGACATCATAAGAGATTTTTTTCTCCTACTGTAGATAGAAATAAATACAGACACTTACAGACAGACATTATGCAGAGTCAGAGACCTTAGAATGCATATCTCTAAATGGGATATCTCTATCAAATACCTCCTCTCAGGCCTCAGAGATTCCCAGGAAGAGGTGGCAGAGAGAGTATAAGAGCCAAAGGGGATGGAGGACACCAGAAAATTAGGTCTCCCAAATCAACATGGTCTATGCAAATATGAACTCAGGGAGAATGAGATATCATGCTCATGGCCTGCACTGGTGTGCACCAGATAGGGTCCTAGAACTTAAAAGAAATAGAAGATTTTTCTAGACTCAGCCAGACCTCCAAAATCAGGGAGTTTGCTGTGAGAGTGTGTCTCCTGGGAATGTCAGAAGCTACCCTCATAAAATCTCACCATCATTACTGGCTAAACATGAGCTGAACAAGGACAACAATAATAAATATGCCAAAATAGATGGGAAAAAGTCCAGGAGGCCTCAACCTTGTACCAAAAATTACGGGGCAACCAAGGAATGAAGGTAGGGGAAAGAGTCTTCCTCAGGGAAGATCACGCCAGCTGGGTTTCTAATACCAGTGGCCAGCCCTGAAAACATTCATACAGTCACTATACAGACTGAGCAGGTTATATATATAACCATAATTAATGGAAAAAGAATCCATAAATTTGAAAGACAGCAAGGGGGAATATAGTCTCATATTTGTTGTGAAGATAGGAAAGGAAAGGTGAAATGTTTTAATTATATTATAATCTCAAAAATAAAAGAAGTAGCTGGCCGTGATGGTGCATGCCTTTAATCCCAGCACTCAGGAGGCAGAGGCAGGTGGATCTCTGTGAGTTTGAGGCCTGCCTGGTCAACAGAGTGAGTTTCAGGAAAGGTGCAAAACTACACAGAGAAACTCTGTCTTGAAAATAAATAAATAAATAAATAAATAAATAAATAAATACATAAATACATAAATAAATAAAAGAAGTAATAAAAATACCCCACAGGATCTTTCTTCTTCCTGTTCTTGTCACCATGGCTTGCTCCCATGCCCTCTGCTGTGATGGATCCTTATTCTTCTGGAACCGTGGACAAGACTGAACTTTTCTTCTACAAAAAAAGAGGGAGGGGGAGGAGGAGGAGGAGGAGGAGGAGGAGGAGGAGGAGGAGGAGGAAGAGGAGGAGAGACTGATTAACTACACTTAACATAGGCTCCATATCCAGGAGTATTTGGCCAACAGAAAATGAACTCAGTGCTATTCTTTTTGTCATGTTGGTCTTTTGTATATTTTGATTTCTGTTTTTGTGAGGTATACGTGTATATTGCTTTTTCTTTCTTTCTTTCTTTCTTTCTTTCTTTCTTTCTTTCTTTCTTTCATTCATTTGTTTGTTTTTTAAAAAGAGAGAAATGTCAGAGTGGCCCCTGGCAAAACAGTAGAGCTGGTCCTGGTGCTGTAGGTGTGGGTGAGCAGGCCCTAAGAGCTGAGAGCAGCGTTTTGCATCTTGCTGTATAGGGTTAACTAACCTAGGCAATCCTGGAGAACTCACCCTGGTATTGAGGATGAGGGAGAGCTGACAGGCTGACTAACCCAGAAACCAACCAGACCCAGATCCAGGGTTATGAGTTGGTCCACTCCAGCATCCACCTCATCTATCATCTGCTAGAGCATGTGAAGGGGCTGGTCCTATAGACCAAAAGCTGCAGAATCTCCTTGACACATGACAACAACAGAATATCCAAGAGGAGTCCCAGCGAGGGCCCAGTATTGATAGTGTAGTGAAAACCAGAGGCTTCCAACCAGACCAATAACTCATTACAATGAATACTTAGAATAAAGATGTATGGATAAAGGCTATATTGTGTGACTCACTGTGACACACTACAGCTTCCACGATGAGAATTTTCTTTTCTTTCAAATTTTATTTTGTTTTATCTTGTGGGGGGGAGGTTGCAAGGACAGAGTACAGATGGGAAGGGACAGGAAGATGAGTGGGATCAAGATACATGATGTGAAATCTACAAAGAATCAATAAAAAAGCTAAGTTAGAAAAAAAGAGAGGCAAGAGATAAAGAACATAAAGTTGAATTGCTATGGAGAAGAGGAAGATCTGGGACAAATTTGGGGAGGAGAAAACACAATCAAAATACATTTTATGAAAAAAATGTATTTTTCAGTTAAAAAAGGAGAGACTAAAGAAATGGAGATAAATTTGGAGGAGCCTATGAGATCAAGTTTTTTCCCTATTGAGAGATATTAACACATTGTTGTATGGCAATGGGGATTATTTAAGAGTGTGACAGAGGGCATAGGTGTTAGAGGGGAAATTGTACCTTAACTAGGTATGGCTCTGCTGTGGGATGTTCTGTATGTCAAATGTGTTGCTCTGATTGGTTAAAATAAATAAGGTGCTGATTGGCCAGTAGCCAGGCAGGAAGGATAGGGTAGGCAGGACAAGGAGGAGGAGAACTGTGGGAAGTGGAAGGCTGGGTAGAGAGATACTGCCAGCTGCCGCCATGACAAGGAAGATGTAAGATACTGGTAAACCAAGAGCCACATGGCAAAGTATAGATTAATAGAATTGGATTAATTTAAGATTGAAGAAGTAGATAACAAGAAGCCTGCCAGGGCCATACAGTTTGTAAACAATGTCAGTTTCTGTGTGTTTACTTGGTTGGGTCTGAGCATCTATGGGCCTGGCGGGTGAGAGAGGTTTGTGCTGACTGTGGGCCAGGCAGGAAAACTCTAACTACATGGCTCTTGTAATGTAGTTGAGAAAGGATGATGCAGTGTAAAGGAGTTGCATTACCATTTGATGGGAATTCATACTGATGGTCACTGTGTAGATGGAAGACAGATGTAAGTATACGGAAAGGTGAAGGGATGTAGTTTGGTCAAAGGAAGCATCCAATCATTCATATAACAGATATTTATTAAGTACCAATATTCTTGGCACTTTTTTTTAAGTATTAATAAGTAATTAGAACCACAGTACTTACTGATTTCCAGTGAGGAGAGTGAGTGAATAGAAAAACAAAACTTAGACATTATGACATATTATGATTGGAATGCATACCATCTGCATTTAAATATTTAGAAATAATCTGTAGATTTGTTTTTCACTATAAGTACATAGAGAAAGTAAGTATATGTCGTTCAAAACAGGTCCTAGACATTAGTGCACAAGGGAGTGGTACTTACAGAGGGCATCCCTCATCCTTCCACCATGGCACTCATGGGGTCCTAGAGATGAGCAAGAGGTGCATTTCTTCAGCTTTGAAATGAAATTCAAGAATTGGAGAAAAGTGGAAGCAGTTTAGGAAAACTAGGGACTAAGTTTCAAAATAACAGATGTAAGATATATTTGACCTGACGAGCTGCTTGACGTTTTTTCCTCTTCACATTTTAACATGCCTGGATTAAATAAAGATTTGTTTGGGTTAAAAACGAAAATAACTCTTTACATTAGTAAGGTTAGAATACTCAACAAAAACAAAGCATGTCGAGAATCTTGGATATTGGAATAGCTGGCAGTCAGAAGCCAGAGGTCATGGAGTCTATGTTCAATTCTGTTACAGTTCTATGTTTAAGATAGTACCAATCTCCAAGTTCATTGAGTGTTCATTTCCTTCCATGCCGAATGTGGCTGAAAAAAAATGCTTTCTCTAGCTCAAAGAGCTATTAACGTAAACCACAAAGATTAATATGTTATATACATGAGGAAACATATGAGGAGTTTTTGTCAAACAACTTGTCTAGGAGCTTATAAGACACGATGTTGAGGCCAATGCTGATTCCAGGCTTCTCTGGCTCTAAAACCTAAGCAATTAACTCACTTTACAAAGTGCAGTTAGTAAGTCAGGACACTCAGCCACAGTGAAGAGGAAAGGAAAATGCCTGGGAAGGAACTTCCACTCTCCAGTCAGTTTTAGTTCCAGCATCCACTTTAACCCTGTTTTTCAGGGGAGAGTTGAACAAAATCTCCAGACAATGAAACCATGGGACCTCTGTTTTGTTCTCTTCTGGAAACCGCCTTGCTTGAATTGCTTCATTTGCCTGCTTTCCAGGCAGGGTTAAACATCCTAGTGGGTGATTACCAGTCTCTGGTAAGGGAAGGAAAAGCTGAGTAACGACACCCCATTTTCACTGATATTTAAACATCTGACTTCTGAATGGTGTAAGTTACAGTATAGCCTTGTGCTCCAAGTTTATAAATGTGCATTTGCAAACAAGCTTGCTGACAAAATTGCTTATGTTTGTAACATGTCTAATGATTTCCTGTTCAGCACCTTTATTATGGATGAACTTGAAATACAGAACTAGTACTTTAACGCTGATATGCCATATAATGTCTTCGCTAAACAAGCATTCTTTTGGTAGTAGGGCTTGTTTGTAATGACATAATTTAGAAGCATCCACAGTGATGGAAACCTTTTGAGCTGTATTAGATAAATGACAGACCATCTACAATGCTACATCTGCAGCAGTGTATTATAATGGGAAAAAATGCCTGAGCAGCAGGGATCCTTTAATAGAGAACTCCATAGGCCGCTTAAATAGTGTAATCTGAGTTTCAAGTGGAGATTCTAAAGAAACTCTATGAACCTTGCTTTGGGGCTTCAGAGAATTGCCGTGATACTGAGGCCAGAGCTCTGCTCAGGTCCACCTGCACTGAAGCGCTCACACAGATCTTCTACAAAGCCAGGAGGGATCATTTTTCTAGGAAACATCAATTACCTCTGCTTTGGCTCAGAAATGGCACAGTTATTTTTAGATGTATTTTTCACCAGTCTACAAAGTATGACAATCGCCATAACATATTGGATAGTGTCATAACGGTATATGAATCCCAGAGCAAAATAAGCCCTCCCTATGATTCTGCCATATGCATGTTTGTGAACCAGGAGAGTTATATACCATTATAGCTTTTAATACAGTTACCTGCATTAGCATCAATGAGAAATGAATTACTTCAATTTCTGTAGATTTCAAATATAATTAAATTCACGAGGTCCTCATCTCCCCTGAGGTCAGCATTAGCTTCTGGTGTTTAAGGTTTGAAGTAGTCTTAACTGAATATAATGAGTCAGGTTCTTCTAGGGACTAGCCAAGTCACTGATAGTGAGTCACCTTCGGAAGTTGCATTAATGCAGAGATAGCTTAATAAATTATACTCTGCTGATATGACTTCAGTCGAGTACTGCTACTTAATTTGCATTTGGAAAGGACACTGGTATATGGGGAATCTAGCTTGTCATGATCTGGTTACTTGTTCTGATATAGTACCTATGTTGAGTTAGTACCTTTGAAATAAGGTGTTTTTAGTAAATATAAACAACTGAAATCTTGTGAAAATAAAGCTTTTTGTCTTGTTTTATAATGCTGGAGATTGAGCCTAGGGTGTTATATGTGCAAGGTAAGTGATCCACACCCCCTAACTTGCTTTAACCTTTATAGCTCTTGACTTTGTGACAGGCTATCATTAAGTTCATTAAGTTGCTAGGCTAGGGTTTTTTTTTTTTTCCCTGCTGTTATAGAAACTTTTTATTAGAGAGTTATCACAATGTCTAGGGCATTTTATATATGAAACAACATATGTTTAAAATTATTTCCTTAAATATTTTGAGATTATAATGTAATTGTATTGTGTCTCCCTTTCCTTTCCTCTCTCTGAACTCTCCCATATACCCTACTTTCTCTTTCAAATTCATGCCTTCTTTTTCATTGACTGTTGTTACATATACACACAAACACTCACATATGCACACACACACACACACACACACACACACACACACACACACACAAATACAACCTGCTCAGCCTATATGTTATTTGTTTTCAGGGCTGACATTTGGTATCGGATAACCAATTGGTGTGTCCTTCCCTGAGGAAGACTACTTCTCCCACTCTCAGTGCTCCTTAGTGGCCATAGTTCTTTGTGTAGGGTTGAGGCCTCATGGGATTTCTCCCTTTCAGTTTGGAATGTCTGTTGTTGCTTTTGTTCAGCTCATCTTTAGGCAGTCATGTTGGTGACACTTCATGGGTGTTGCTTTTGACCTTCCCAGGAGACACAACTCACAACGAACTCCCTGCTCCTCTGGCTCTTACAGTCTTTCTGCCCCCTGTTCCCCAATGTTTCCTGAGCCTTAGCCATGGAAATTGTTTTGCAGATGTTTCCATTGGGGCTGGCCTCCACAACTCAACATTTTGATTGGTTGTGGCTTTCAGCTATGGTCTTGGTCTGTTGCAAAGAGAAGTTTTCTTAATGAGGGGCAAGGATTACACTTACATGTGGGATTAAGGACACATTTAGAGTGTAGTTGGGGTTTATGTTGGTTTTGTAAAGAGTTCATTGTGAGTTCTCCTCCAAGGACTTCACTAGTCCTGGAGATGTGATTGCCAACTTCCAAGGTTTTTAGTAGCAGGCTTGATGTCCTTCTTGTTGAGTGGGTCTGAAGTCCAATACTGACTTTTTAAAATCTCTTTAAGTCTTATGCTCATATCAATGTTAATACAGCAAATGAATTTTTATGTAATATCTGCAGTTGTTCTTCTGGGTGCTGTCTTCACCCACTGATCCATCAGCCTAGAGTCTCCATTTTTAGTAGGAACATGCACTATAAGAGATGAGCATTTTAATTCTAATTCTCTAAACAAGTAGGAATAATTAAATGTGTGTGTCTATAATAACTGTTGTAGTTAGGGTTTCTATTGCTGTGAAGAGACGTCATGATCACAGCAACTCTGATGAAGGAAAACATTTCATTGAGGGGACTCTCTGACAGTTTCAGAGGTTCAGTCCATTGTCATCATTGTGGGGAGCATGCTAGTGTACAAGGAGACATGGTGCTGGAGGAACAGCTGAGTGTCCCATGTCTTGTAGGCAACAGGAAGTTGACTGTCACACTGAGGAAATCTTAGAGTTACAGTGACACACTTCCTCCAATGAGGCCACACCTCCTAATAATGTCCCTTCTTTTGGGAGCTATTTTCTTTCAAACCACCACAATAACTTACCAAATAACTGTGCTTAGTTTTAATTCATTCAACAGGGGGTTTTAAAGTCTTTTTCGTTTATTGAAGTACATCAGGACATGTAAGTTAAAGGTCTGAATCTAAGATTCTAAAGAGAGCACCAGGGAAAAGCAAATGCTGGCCACAATTGTTCTTTAATTCCTTGAGACTGTTTTTTTTTTTTTTTTTTTCCTTAGCTTCTGGGAGGCTGCATATGCTTATTAATGGGTCTAGCTTAGACCCGTCAAGAAATGTTCATTACCGTTGTCTGGATTGGGACCATTTCAGCTCTTAGGCTGCAGAGTGACATCTGACTATTGTTATTTTAGTCAGAAGATAAAATGAAAAAAAGTGATTGTATCTCATCCATCCACAAGACATGATAATTGTAATGTACCAATAATAATTTTGTTCCTCATCCTCTTGTAGCAGACTTTAGTATGTCAGCAACTCTTACACTCCTACTACAGCTTCTTACTTGGGTTGGGGGTGCAAACTTTGTAATGTGATTATCTTTTGAAAGTGATACAGTAGTAGCTAATACATCACGTTTATTGACAGATCTAGAACCCAGGATGCAAACCTTTGTGCATGCCTTTGAGGGACTGTCTCGATTAGAATAGCCTCTGGGTGTGCCTGGGAGAGATTATCTAGGTTATTTTGGTTGAGGTGGTGATCACCATCTTCACTGTGGGTGGCATCATGGGCTTTGTCTTCTGGACTGAATTAGACTGGAGAAAGTCAGCGAAGCAGCTGACAGTGCCACTCTACTTCCGGACTGTGGCTGCCACGTGACCACCCGGCTCAAGGCTCAACTTTCTCACTCTGACAGGGCATCTGGGCACTATCAACCAAAGCAAACCATTCCTCTCCTAAGGCGCTTCCTGTTGGGTATTTTCTTTCACCAATTAGAAAAGCACTAATATGAATACTAAATGAGAATCATGGAAGTATCTGTATGTTTTGAATTAAACACAATTATAAAAAAAAATGCAGAGGTAGCAAGGCAGCTAGTGGTGTGGGACAAGGGCACTCTGCCTTTAGTGTGGAGGTTTTTGTGTCAGTGTGTGCAAAATTCCAGGGATATTCCATCAGAGATATTTAGCACCCAGTGCTTATGGAAGCCAAATAATTTTCCAGAGGAATAATGCCTTAAACATTTTAAGTCAATAATTTGAACTCCTTAAGGATGCTGATCCTTTTCTTTTAGCTGTTGACTTTCAAAACTATGGTATTTTTGACTTAGGATAACTCTTTAATAAGGGTGAAGACATATTTTTGGAAGGTTTATGGAATACTTACATATAATCTTTGAAGAATTAGGCAGTTAAAAACATGATTATTTGCATGTTTTCCTGTTTGATAGGTTAACCCCTAAATTACTTTTCCTTCTAAGAGGGCCTTAGGATTTATAATTGTTTCTTTCTTTTCCCTGAAACCTGGAGTGTACTCTTGTTTTCAGCAGAACACATTGAAAGCAACGAGGAGGACAAGTACAGTAAAGTAAGTTTGTGTCATATTCCCAGGGGAAACAGATGTCATGCACACTGTATTTCCTTCAGTCATCTGAAAACCAGCACCATTTGTCTTAAATCTGTTTCCAGAGTAAATGAAACAATGGGAAATACACACAAATCTCTTTATAGTTGTGTTTAGGAAACATCACCACTGAAGAAGTTCAGAGTTTACATTTACTAAATAGAGAGCTAAAGAGCTTAAAATTAGGAAAATCAGATCTGGAAATGTGTGTATTCTCCCTGGTTATTACACAATTCTGTTTTTCCACTAACTTTGATGATATGTGATAAGAATTCATAAATCTTCCCAGTAAGATTATTCACTTTAAACATTTAAGATAACATACTTAATGCCAAAACTCAGAAACAATAAAATTCATATTTTTTAGTATGAGCTATTATTTGTCATTTTTTGGAGAAAATGTCCATCCCACTTGCAGCCCACAGTGGCTTGGCACTAACTGTGTAGACCACTGTGCAGGCCAAGCTGAACTTCAAATTGCAGATGTTTTTTCTGCCTCATGCTCTCAAGTGCTGGAATTATAGGCATAAACCGCTGTACTGGGCTATTTGTCACATTTTAAGACTTGATAGCAATATATTTGGATAAAAAAAAATCCCAGATTGGAGAAAAATCATTCATAATAGATTAATAAAATGTACATAACTGTAGCTATATGTTTGTGTATGCTCATGCATGGGATCAATAACACTGAAAGGTAGATTTCCCAGTTCTTTAGCCTTATCTCACATTAGTTATAGAAACCTGTGGTTTGTAGGTACATTTCTGCACAGGTTAAAGCCAGTAAGAACTAAGGAGACATGTGAGTCACACCTGCACCAGCACAGGGGTTTAGCACTACCCTTCACATCCTGAAACTGTTACATCCATGGACAGATTTGTGTTTGAATAGTCCCGGCTGGAGCTACCGCTCACTCTAGTGTGCTCTTTGCATTGCTGTCTTCGCCAGACCACTGCTGGCCTGGAGGCTCACCTGGTGGACCATTTTCTCTGCCAGGCCTATCTGCTACTGAGCCTGAGCACCCTCAAACAGCTATGCAGTCTCCTGCAAATCAACAGCAGTGAGGTCACAGCAGATATTGCAATTCCCTCTTAAACGTAACACTTGATTTCCACAAAGGCTAGATCTACAGTAAGGCTAATTTTCTTAGCCTTGATTTTACCTGACCCCAACAGACTGCTTTTCTTAATTCAGTTTGCTGGTAACCAGCTCATTTATTTTAATACAGACATACCTATTTCACTGTAGATGTTAAGATATTATATGTGAAAATGAAAAAGCATGTTCTACAATGATAAAGACAAAATATGCTCTTAGAACCTACTTAATGTGGGTCTTTAAAAAATAAATATGGTAGCCTTGGGTGTTCAGAAGAGAGCACATGCCTAGCATCCATGGAGCCCTTGGCTTGATGCATAACACTACAAAAAATAAAAAATAAAAGAAAAAGAAAAACAGAAGATAAGTTGAGTGCTTGTTTGAGGGATAATACTTTTAAATCTTTGAAATTCAGTTAATTTTGGAAATAAAGCAGTAAGATAATCATTATTTTAATTTTGGGTCATGTATTTAACATCACCAATACATGTTGGTAATTCTGCAGTTATTCCAATGAGCATTGGCAATAGTAATTGTGTAAGTTTTTGCAAGATTTTAGAAATTTATCAATAACATGGGTGTGGAGCCCTACAGAGGCTCCCTAGTAAGGCCTTACTCAAGGTCAGAAAGTCTGAGCTTGCTTTACCCAGCAAGACTGTATAATAGGATGATTTGGCTAAAGGTGTGGTTACCAGGTGTTTTGAAGGGTCTACACCTGCTGATACTTTATACCTTGACCTTAAAAGTGGGAGGTCTCTGCCACTCACCTTGCTGATATATAAAAAGCCCATAATGAATAAACTAGGGTGACTGGGAATTGAACCAGGGCCATACTGAAGCTATTCTGTGTCTTTGCCTTTTTTTGTCTATGCCTATATTTTATAATTCCTTACTCCTCCATTCAAGAACTCTTCAACAGGTCGGGGCCGGTCCCTGACACACAGGAGGAGGGGAGTGTGTGCATATTAAAACAGTGTGCTTCATTAAATAGAAAAAGAAAACAGAATCAGGGACATACAGGTGCCCAGAGAGTAACTCTTTATAATTAGAATGTTGCCCTTACCTTGAAACATCCCATAGTATTTATGCTTTCTCCATTTTTTACCTTCTACCAGAGTTTAATGTTGCAAATTTATTATAACTTTGTATGTGTTTCCCTGTGGTGGAGTCTGACTATTTATTATGGAGAGATGCAGTTTATCTAGTATTTCAGTGGTTTTCAGTTCTTACAGATGACTCATGAGTTTCAAATTTCATTAGGTTGTCTTTAAATTCTACCACTCTTTATGGGGATGTTTGCTAGAGTAGGGTCCAGAATGTAACATGTGACATAACTATCATGTCTGTCCTCTCCTGATGTGAGTGGTCTTCATGTACCATGAGAGAGGGATGAAAGAAGAAGAATTAACTCAGTGAAAGGAGTGGAGTGCTTCCTTTCTCCTGAGTGCCCACATCCCAACCCCTATCCTCAACCACCAGAAAAGGAATAAGGGTAAGCAAAACAGGGATGAACCTGGGAAGCATGCACTCATATTGTCTACTTATTCCTTGGGTTTGTATGGACCCTTAGTCTACTCCATTTTATGTGTAACTCTACAGAGAAGTGATATTAAGTTTTGCTTTTTTCACTGGCAACTTTACTTCTCTTGATTCTTCCCTGAAGGCCACCCGACACACACAGGACAATGGAACGTGCTGTTGTTGCTGCATTTTCACATGATGACCTTGAAGGATGGCCTAGTTTGACTGAGGAGAGCTTGTTGAGAGGCACTTGTGTGGAGTGGGCCCTGGCATAGAGATGGGCGAGCAGCAGCTCACAGCCTGTTCCTTGTGTGTGTTGTTTTCTGTTGATGCTCAACTGTGATAACCTTTTTTTTTTTTTTTTTTTTTGCCTGGGCTATAGCTATAGAACAGACAGAGTCTAATTCCTCGGTAAGAGGGCAGGGTAGGAGTGTCTAAAAAGACTTCAGTGAGGGAAAGCATGACATTCTTATATATGTAGGTGTGCAGAATGCCACTATGCTCTTCTTATATTTTTGGTTCTATTCAATCCTTCAGTTAGCAAGTATAATAAGGGGAGAGGCTTAACAAATCAGCAGGAGTATTTTTTCTCTTTGTCATTAGATTATGTAAACTATACTGTATCTTAGAAGCAAAAAGATCAAGATTTTTCTCTTAAAAACTAGAATAATGCTTGTATTTAAAGTTAGGGTGTGGCCACATAAGCCAGTGAATTAGCTGCACCATTTGATTGCTGTTGTTGTCTGTTACTTGTTACTTAACAGAGTTTAAGGCAATTGCAGGTCTGAGTTTTATGAGTTTTTGTGTATGTAAAGAAGATCCTGATATTTCAATTCATATTCCATGTAGTCTTATTTTCAAACATTTGCCACCTTCTAAATGAGGCAGAAGGTACAGTATCAACCAACAAAGCAGCCCTCCTGCCATACTTGCTCATTTAGGTTTTAGTTGAGAGCCATGTAAGGCAAGAACAAAAGGACAGCAGACAGAATAAGACTCTGGAGTGCTTTTGTGACTTCAATGCCAGAAATCTTCAGTTTGGTTTTTTATTTGTTGTATGTATCGCCAAAGTTTGACTGATGTGCCAAATCCTTGTATTATTTTTATTAGTTTAGGTTTATTTTGTTATTGCTTAATAAATATATTTACTTTGAATTCTTATTCTCCACACAGGATTCTGTGCTTTTTATTAGTGTGGGTGTGTACTTGGAAAAGCTTTTGTGGTTCACTATTTAGGAGAGGTTTTGTTTCCAGACTACTGGCTGGATACCCAAGAAATATCCACCATTGTTGATATCCAAGCAAAATACACACTGTTGGGTCTCATTTCTTAAATATTCCCACTTCTAAAATTACCACTACGCCACTGGGGGTGAATGAATACACGATTACAATTTCAATTTGACAGTTTTAAAGGAAATGGCATGGGGATTTAATTAGACCCTCTCCATGTGCTTCATTGATTCTCAGATGGGTTTTCATTCTAGCATAAGCAGATGTGGGGTTTAACATGGAACTTAGGTTTTCTTATACCTCGGCTGGCATATTTAAATGAGTATAACAACAGATAGTGCCTGGAGAGTCCACTCCCAAAGAAAACTGGTGTGGGGATGTTAGGAAGTAGTTCTGGTCTTAATCTGTCTCCTTTGTGAAATAAGAGGCTTGAAACTATTAAGCAAACAAGGATTTTTTTTTGGGGGGGTCATGGCTTTTTTGATATAGATTGAAAGAGAAATTAAGCTATGGTCAAATATTTTCACTTGGAGCTGTAGCAGAATCTTTTTGAGTTTACTGGAAAAGAAATGTTGTAATTTTATATTTTTGGACTAGATAAATTGCCCACTTGACATAGACATGAAGCTTTTATTAAAATAAGTTACTGAATCTGAGTATGCTGGTACACGCCTTTAATGCCAGCACATGGGGAGAAGCAGGTAGATCAGGAGTTTGGCCTATACAGAGAGGTGCAGGCTAGTCAGCATTGCACAGTTAGATTGTCTCAAACAACAAAACAAAACAAGAAAAACAAATCCCAGAAGATACTAAGAGTGAAATCTATTATAAATTTTAAAATATATTTTCTCTCAAAGTATAATGTGTTCTTACTTTAAAAGTCTTGAAGTATCACTATTTCTCTAAATAAATAAGCACTTAAGTTTCCTAAGAGCTGAATTTGGTTATGTTAGTGGCAACAACAGACTGAAACTGATCACAAATGTCTCAGAGGCGTGCACCACTGGTGGGCGCTTCCACTGGTCATGCAGTTGAGATTGTCACCACACACTCCACGGTGTACTCTGAAGAATGGTCTAATTCAAGTCATCAGGTCCTGCACAGTAGGGCCTGTGCAAAGGCCCCCTGGTCATTTCATTGTGCTAGGCTGACTCCAAGTTCTCAGCCTCTTTCTTTCCACTTCTCTTCCTTTGTCACTCTCTTACTCTCTTCTAATTTTATTCTTTTCATTTCATGCAGACATTATGGTTATCTAGCTCTATCTATGTATCTATGTATCTATGTATCTATTATCTATCTTCTATCTATCATTTGTCTGTCTGTCTATCTTTCTATCATCATCATTATCTATAATCTATCCATCATATATCTATATATTGCCATCATTATGTACATCTGTCACCTATCATCATCACCATCTATCATCTATATCTATTGATCTATCTGTCTATCTATCTATCTATCTATCTATCTATCTATCTATCTATCTATCTATCCATCCACCTACTATACTCTGGAGCAATGGATATTTAATCCAATTCCTCATACATGTAGCCAGATGTACTAAACCAGTCTGAGACAACATGCACTACATACACACCCTATTTCTTACATACCTCCACACATCCCTCAATTTCAAGTGTTTTAAGAAAAGTGCTTCTTACTGTGGACTTGAGTCTTTGTTGACCACCTGTGAACTATCCGGGCATGAAATGAGAGACAGCCTTCACTGTTTTGCATTTAAGCTGATGTGACTAATACTAATAAAAGCAAATGGGTATGCTATAGAAGATGATAATGAAGTAACTTGCAAAAAATCAATCTTCCTTAATGGTATAATTTGATAGGGCCACAATGGAGGACAATGACTACTGAAATGGGTGAAGGGAAAGAAACTGATGCATCTGAAGACAAGTCTCACCATGCCATTCTCTTCTCTTAAGAGTCTTTCATGGGCACACTGTCTTAACTAACTTTGCACTTTGTCTAATGCCTAGATATAATTCATGATGGTGCTCCAAGTGTTATGAAATATCAGTAGACAGGGAATATCCATGCTCCAGTCTTAACCAGGTGATAACGAGCATTGGGTGGGTCATTTTACTTTCTTAGAGACTCTTTCTCCTCTCTAAAATTTGGGAATGAAATGTAATGATTTGGATATTTCTGACTATCATTCTGAGATGAAATTCTAATTTACTAAGACCCTCTTAGAGTCTTAGCATGTGGTGTATTCTCGTGATTACAGTGTTCAAGATACCATGGCAGGAGGATTGTCTTGAGTTCCAGGCCAGCCTGGACTACACAGTTAGACACTGTCTCAGAGCAAACACATAAAACCAAATATGCAGACACTTTCCTTGACTGTTTAAAATCTGAATATGTAACACATATATTCTCAGATTTACTGTGGATAGCATATAGATGTTATCTATGCTTGATGATAAGAGAACTGCCAAGAATAAGCAGAAATATTATAATAGAATTGAGCCCTGATTTCTCAACCATTCGTTGTACAGGTTGTAGGAAGGATTCTTAGAACTGCAGTATTTTATTCATGTTTTAGAAAATGGCTAGTCTTCTGTCTTCTGAAAAGAATATCACACTGGACAACAGAAGTCCTGAGGTAACTCATAATTCTGTCACTAATTAACTCTGCAACTGTGGGAAAGGCATATGACTCCCTTTTTTGGGATTTCATTTTTGGCTATACAGTTAGTCAGATGTTCTAGATAATCTTGACATTTCCTTTTAGTGACAAAATATTCAATTTCAGCCCTAGTTAAAACCAGTTGATTGATTCATGTTAGGAAAGAAGTTCAGCTTGGAAGCTTCCTGATAACAAGGCAAAGTGGATCACATACAACCTTTCAGTAGAACAGGTTTCTTCTCCCATCACCATTTAATCATATGTAATAATTCAAATTTCATGAAAATGGTGATTGTCATATTGTGAATATGATCTCAAGATCTCTAAAGCACTTTGAATTACTTGGAAACTGTACATCTGTATGCACATGTACAAACACACACACATGTTCTTATAAATAACAAATAAAATCTCTCCCTCATAGAGAAATCAAATTTAGTCTAGAGAAGCATCCTACATGCTCTCCATCATAGGACCTAGTATCCAATACCTAAGATCACTACCACAGTACAATTTTCTCCTGCTTATTCTCATTTATTAAGATTTGATAGTAAAGAAAACCTTGAAGATGCATGGACCAATATTAAGGCTCAATCTCAAAATTATTTTGTTGTGCTAATGTATGGCTTTATTTTGGCAGGGGACCACATTACATATTTTATCATTACTGAAGGGTTTCTTGTCTGAGATTCACCATTGATTAAGCAATATTCTCCAAAGAAAAAGAATGCCACACATTAAAAATAGGCCTTGTTCAAAAGTTGTTGACTGACCTAGAATCCATAATTGTGAATACGGGAATTTTGAACATCAAGGAAATATGATAAATATTTATCCAATATGGAGTTTTTGCATTTAAACTATGACCTAGAAGCCCTGGGTTTTCCAGGAAGCTCTTGTGGTAACACTTCCCTTTGCACTCTGGGATACTCTGGGAAGCAAATGACAGGGTTGCCTTACAGAATACTCTCAGCTCTCATTTGCTGAGTTTTTTAAAATCAGTTCCTCTGATTAATTGCAGTTGAATGATCTGACCCTCTGAAAATTGATGGAGAAAAATACCAAAAAATTACCCCATTTCCCAGGTTACAAATCCCAGGCTTTTGGTGTATTGTGCAAATATCTACCCTCTTACAGTGTTAGGTGTTAGGATCCTGGAGAAGTCCAACAAAAGACCACCATCCATATATGCAATCAACAAGAACATTTATTATCTCAAGAAAGATTCCAGGATGCTGGAGCCAGCTATCCTACACAAAGGCAAAGTGGTAATGACCCCCAGTGAAGCTCTCAGGCTTATTTTAAGCACAGATAAAAGGAGTTCCTAGAGCAGTTAGGTGTTCTCAGATATGATTGGCTTCAGCAAATGACAATCTTATTAGTATGTTCTAATTGGCTAAGGCTAGTCAGGGCCTGACTAGGGTTATAGTTTTTCCATTTTGTGGCAGGCCTGGACAAGTCCCAAGCTTTGTCCTTGTATGGTATTACCTTGAGTTATTGTGACTGAGGCTGGCTGGCTTAGTACACGTTGACTGTGGGAGCTGGATCATGCTTGGTACTACACATAACAGGCCTCCTCTTCCTTCCTGCTGTGGGTGCTGAAGATTGATTGTCCTTTATTTGTGGCTCTTCCTTAGAAACTGCCTCCTCAGTTCCAAGGAGCAAGGACTAAGGCCTAGTTCTTAACTGAGTTATTAGGACAGGCTGTCATGATGTTTGCCTGGTCCTCTCACCCATAGGACCCAAGAAACAAAGCTTCAAAAAACTACTGAGAAACAGACAAGACAAGAGGTAAAAATTACTTAGAGAAATTAAGATTCCACAAATTATCTGAAGGGAACCACTGTTGGAGACATTTAAATGCTCATATTGTAATTGTGGAGTTGCACTGTGCCATCTACATTGAGCTTGAATAAAGTGAACAGTATGCCAAATTAGAGTATTGTTCTCCTACAAGCACCTCACCTCAGCTTTACTCCCATGATCTGACAATTTTGGAAGTGATAGCAAATGGGCAAAAGCAAATGGAGTTGATCTCATGCTTGGTACTGGTTGTTGAAGTTTCTACCTCTGACAGCTTTGCTTCCCATCACAGGTCAGGTTTTCTGTGGATCTAAGACAATACTGAAAAAGTCTCCTCATTCACTATAATTGAAAGATAAAAATGGTATTCATAAGACACTCAGATAGTTGGACATGTCTGTGGCACCAACACATAGAAAAATGATTGGTTTCCTTGTCAAACATTCAGGTTAAGTTACATTTCTGTATAACATCATAGTCTCCCAAAGTTGCAAGTCATATCTTCAACAACATTTCTCCATAAGGTTTTAAAGCAGCACACTGCAGAAAGTAAAGCAGGGTGCAATACTGTTATTTGATGGAATTGATCTATTGATGGAATTGATCGAGTAAGTCAATGTGATATAAAAGCATAAGCTAGTCTACTTTGAGCTGACCAGTTACACAAATAATTTTTAAACTATAAGCAAGAGACTCATCAGTGATAGCCATGGAAGTATGGAAAATTTCTTTTGAAAATAAACTCATCATGTATCTGATTGGAGATTTATTGAAGAGGAAGATATTGGAGAAATTTCTCCCATGCATGAAGTGAGCTGATTGTTTCAACTGCTACTCTAAAGAGAAAAGTAGTGCCATAGCTCAGTAGCTCTTTTCTAAACCATTAAATATTGTACTATAATTTGTAAGACATAAAATCATACAATTGTCCTCTAGCTTGCCAGAGCATTGCTCATCAGCAACCAAGCAGCCAACCAGACGTCAGAGCTAGTTAGCTTTTATCTATTGTTAAAAAGGTCCCAGGGAAATCACTGATTTTATTATTGATAGGAATGTTCACCTGATGGTAAAATTAAATTTTAATTCCTATAGATGGGTTTATTCTCTAGACCTAAACATTTTTTATATCCTTAAGAAAAGTATAAAAACGTGTTAAGAAATAGTTTCCTAGGCAAGAAGGAGACAAACTGAGAGGAAGCCCCAGACAACTCTTCAGAGATTTTCCATGCATTGTGAGAGCCAAATTTTCCTTGCTATTGCGAGGGTAAAGGCGGAAAGATTTTCCTAAATCAACAGGCTTATGGAGTGTCTTACTGAGAATAATAGCACTTTTATTGCCTTTATTTTCTTTAGTCCTTTTACATTTTGTGGGAAATTTTAACTTCTTGGTAAAAGGTATTTTCATTGGAATAAAAAGTAGGACTCTCAGATGCCTGTCATTTTTTTCTAAAATGCTTTGAAGTTTGAGTTTTCTATATATATATCAAGAGTTAAGACCCTCTGAATAGCATGTACTAACAATAAATTTAAGACTTCAAAAAATCAACCTACATTATTGCTACAAAAACTATACCTGTTATTGACATCACACAGTCAGCTTTTGTGCAAGTTTCATTTGTGACAAGTATTTATTATACTTATATTATTATATTATATTATATTATATTATATTATATTATATTATATTATACCAAGTGGCAGGAAAAAGGCCCCAACACTGACACTTTAAAAACACTGGCCGGCACTGCATGTAGATAGCATTGGACCAATCAGATTGTGTATAAGATAGTGTTGAGAGGTCAAAGCATTTGTAGAAATTGAGAGGCAGTTAGGAAAGTGTGTCTCAGCCTCTTGTTCAGAGGAAAGGGGCTACAGTAGGCAGGATCCTGGGAGAGCCACAAGATTCCCGTCTTCTGTGCATCATCATCTCTCTTTGACTGTGCATGGGAACAGTGAGTATGATGACATGGAATATAATAACCTGTATTGCACTTTGCAAGTCTCGAATTGTCTTGAATTGATGTAATGGAGAGGGAGGTAAATGTGAATGAATCTACCCTAGTTAGGTGGGCTCCCAAACAGCAAACTGTTATGTGACGAAAGTGTCTATGGTGAGGGCCACAGGGTAAGGACTTGAAGGTAGTCTCTGGAAGCTGAACATAGTTCCAAAGTCTGCTTATAAAGCTACAGTGATCAGATGCTACTGTCAACTAGTGAGTTTAAAGAGGATCCCAGAAAAGGACATGTGGATTGTAAGACTTGCTAGAACTTGAGATAAGGCATGGGTACTTCGGAACGGTCTTCGTACACTGTAAATATGTATTACTCTCATTGGTTAATAAAGAGCTGACTGGCCTATAGCTGGGCAGGAAGAGATTCGGCAGGAGAGCCAGACTAGGAGGACGCTGGGAAGAAGAAGGATGGAGTCTCTGGAGTCACCAGATGCAGAGGAAGTACAATACTCATAGACCCTTTTCCTAAAAATAAAATTAATCATGTTCATAAGAAATACTAATCAGGGATAAAAATTAATTAATAAACAAAAATCAATTGAGTGGATATTAAGTTTTTACAAATAGCACTGAAAAGACTTGATTCTTTTCATACTAATGTTGTAAATTAGCTACAAACTTTGTTTATTTAAAAACTGTCTTTGTTGAAAGGATACTTTAATGCCTAGAGGTTGATATACTATAGTGCCAATTTGTAACACTTTCTTGACAAATAAGTGACTTGGTATTTGATAGATACATCTTGGATATGTGGGTAAACAGCACCACATTATATTTTTAAAGTCTATAGTTAAAATTTAACATAAAAAGTCTTTTATGCAAAAAATATATTTCTTGGTATTCTAAGAATATATATGTATATATATATATATAATTTTTAAGAATAAGTTTTAGAAAACAAAAACTATGTTCAGAAACTTTTCCCAAAGAAAATCATATTTAAGACCTTTTGCCTTCTAAGAAGAAATCCATGGTAATTTTATAATAGACCTAACAAAAGTTGTTGGATGGTTGAGATGCAGCAAAATACAACTATGTGTTTAGACTCACTACAGCAAACCAATAGTCCACAGGTCATGTACAATTGTAGATATATTTTGTACTGTTTTAAGAAAAATTAAAACAACCATTTAAAAACAACAAAACAAGGAAAATATCACACAAAGCCAACTTTCCATCTTGTTCATTCACTTGAGATCTGCCTTATAAAGCTAATGTCTTGGATGGCAGCATGGCTGGGGTGGAAGTTTCATGTGGATGTGCAATATTCTTTCCAGTTCACACAGACCCGTGCTCCCTATGGCTGGCCTGACACTCACTGCAGATCTCTGTTTGTGCTGGCTTGCTACTCTTGTACTAGGAAAACCTTTCTTTTGTTATTATTTTCTACATCAATGCCAGAAAATAAAAGATGGAACCCAGGGGATTCTCTGTTTCTCAAGACCAGTGTGTTTTCTTCTTCTTCTTCTTCTTCTTCTTCTTCTTCTTCTTCTTCTTCTTCTTCTTCTTCTTCTTCTTCTTCTTCTTCTTCTTCTTCTTCTCCCCCCCCCCTCCTCCTCCCCCCCCCCCTCCTCCTTCTCCTCCTCCCTGTTCCTCTTCCTCTTGTTCTTATCTTAAGGCAGAAAAAATGATTAGAATGATCACCTCTTTTAACCTGGGCTAAATGCTTAACAAATGCTACTTTCTTTCAAATACACCACTTTTATAGTAAAACATTTAGGAGTGGAAAAAAGTGGTTACAAAATTCCCAGTAATTCACAGTGGAACACAACAGCATATTGAAATCAAGCAGGAAAGGCCGAGTTGTGTGTTTAGTGAAGAGAATATAAAGAGAGAAACTGATGTGCTAGCTGTATAGCTAACTCCAGTTTTCTCCTTCTGTCTCTCTTGAGATCAGTGGGATATGTCTCCAGAGGAGAAAGGAGAAACCCCTCTCCTCCCACAGTGCTGGGTTTTGGCTGCCTTCATGTCCCTGGCCTCTGGGTGAGGTTAATTGTTTTGGAAAAGCCCTGGTTTCCGAACATCTCAATGCTTCCTTGTTAATCACATTCAAGACACTAGCTTCATTTCTTTCTGCCTGTGTATAGGTGAATTAGCGAAGCGCCACTCCTGTATTGTGTTCCAGTCTTCAAGTGAAGTCTAATTAAAGAAATATATAGTTTTTATTGAGCTGCAAGAAAAAGGGGCACAGGGCCCAATTAAGTTTGCATCAATAATTAATGACATAAAATTATTAATGTAGCAAATATTACACATCAATAAGAAATATATTTTGTCACCAACTGCTGCATAAAATCTTCCATAATCTATAATCCAAAAGGAAAAATGGAAAAGGAAAATAAAAAAGGCATTATATTACTGCCTGAGTTTATTGGTGCTAGAAATAAGATGTTTTCACATTTCTCCAGTAAAATTTCTAAGGGGAGATTGTTCTGAATCAGTTCTTAAAAGGTGGCTGATACAAGTATATTAATGATAAAATTTATTTTCTATAACATGATTTTTACTAGAGGGTTATAATACTTATTAATCTGTCTAACAGTATCTCTGATAGATGAGGACACATTAAAGAAAAGACAGGCCAGGGGTTCCCATATGCCAGTTTCCCATCTTCTCTGGCAGAGCTTGAATTATTCTGTTCTTGCTTTTAGGAGAGGGGTGGTTGACATCAAAACCAACTTTGTGTTTCATGGATCTCTATTCAGAAAGTTTTCTCAGTCACTAAAAGTCCTTTGGGAAATTCACAAAAAACGAGGCTGGCCCTCAGTCCCCAGTACTCTCTAGCCGATATGTCTTTCTTTTTTTCTATCACAACTCTACAACTGGCTAGTTCAATTGACTGTATACACTGTGTGATACAGCTTAGGCACCAATAACTGAGGAATAAATCATGAAGAGGTTGTCAGCCCACTGGTTCCAGTTTTGCCTTGGGTGGGATGTCAAAAGAAATTCTGAGCCAGGGTTCCATAGCCAAACAGAAAGGAACCCTATTGAGGGCTTCAATAGACTATGGCCCCCAGAAGGCTCACTACCTGAAAACTATGGCCTCCGTGAAGACAACGGGTGGTCAGTTCCCGTGGAGCTTGGGTACTGGGGGAGAGGGACATCAAATGAGAGGACTAAGGTGCAGGCATTGTAGCACAGTTTATTGTGAGGTTTTTTGTGTCACAATCCCAGTGGGCTGTCAGGAGAAGTAGGCAGTGCTGTTTCTAATGGCATGGACACTCCTTTCGTCTAGTTTCTGTGAGATCTGGGATGATGGGCACTTTTGCAGAAATGTATACTTTACACGTGAGTTTGAACTGGATGAGGGGGGATGGCCCATGCCTTCCATTTTAATGTTGTGTTGAGTTTATGTTTATTAGCTTTGTAACCCAAGCCCACTAGGAGAGGTGAGGTAAACAGGAATTATATGATTGCTGTAAATACATGTAGTTCAATGACCTCTGGCTCTTGATGCTCCTCCTTCCCATTAAGGTGGCAAAGAGTTGTTTTGTCTGAATCAAGGTAAAAATGGACAACATGTAAACATTAGCAACTATATATCTATCGATGAAATCAGTTTTTAAACAACAAATATCCACTGTAGGAAAATGACTACAGACCTTATAAGTAAAAGACCTGAAACCTTCTGGTTGATAATTAGGAGAAAAACAAAATGGCTAGGTAAATTCTGCAGTTACTGGAGGAAAGAACTAATGAAATACAATGGAAAACTAAATGTGGAAATTTAACAGTTTGACGAGTTTGAAAAGGCCTCATGGAAAAATGTGACATTTAAGAGCGTCATAATTGGTTGGCTGAGATATGTAGCAGAGGGAGGAGCGAGGGAGGCTACATGCTTGGAGGTCTAAAAGGGCGTATGAGCAGAGGAGGTCTGGCTTGTAGGGAATGGCATGTGTTAGAAAGAGCTGGAACAATTTCCTAGCAGGCCTATGGAGCGAGGATGGGAAGCCTGCATAATTTTGAAGCTACCTTAAAATGACAAGAAAGGGAAGCTCCTGAACCAGCTCTTGGAGGGACTGCTGGGCGTGTCAGAGCTGAAGCACTGTCCTTGAGTGTTGTCTTGTTTGTTCAGTTGCTGAGTTCTTGGTGCTAAGGACTGAAGGGAGAGCTTGACCTGTTCTTCCACTGAGCTAGATGCAAAGAGCCTCGATTTGTGCCCCAGGGAAGTGGATTGCAGTCCCATGAAGCAGCAGCACTTGAAGGTGGGTTCTCTAGTATTAGTTTGTTTTCTGTCTCTGTCTTTCATGGTTATCTGATGATAATAAGTATTGAGAATCGAATCAGTGCTGAGCAACTTTTTGTGTGCTGTCATTTTTAGCTTGTCACAAAGAGGAAGTATGAGGAAGTACAAGACTTTTGGATCTTAGATGTTCTCCTAAAGCACAGGTGAAGTTGAAGTTGTGTTTCCTGGCCTATGGTCGAAATGTGAGGTATCTGGAACTTAAAGAGGTTAGACCTAGTGAGACTAAGCTATGTCATCAGAGGTGGTTCCTAGAAGACGACACTGGAATTCAAGCTCCTCCTTTATCTCCTATTTTTTAAAAAGATTTATTTTATTTTATTTATTTTTAATTTAAAATTTTACATGACTAATGGACATATTTGTATATAATATAGTATGTAATATATATGTATATATGTGTGTATGTATATATGTTTATCATGGTTGTCAATTCCACAACATATGGAATCAACTAAATTCCAAGTATCTGGGCACACCTGTGAGGGATTTTTCTTGATTGAATCATTTTAGCTTAGAGGACCCATCCTAATTTGGGCAATACCTTCTCGTGGCAGCCCACAAAAAAGGACTTGGAAGAAGGAAGCTTTTGCTTTTTGCCTGCTTGCCCTCACTCTTACTGGCAAGATCATCTATTCCGATGCTGAGGCATTCCTTTGCTGGTGTTAGACCTTACTTTTTCAGGATTCCAGGGTAGACTGAAGACCAGCTGAGACATCCAGCCTGGTGAGCTAAACAGTGTCAGATTCTTCGCCTTTCTGTCAGGAGGGAGCCAATGTTAGACCAGCCGGACCACAGTCTGTAAGCCACTCTAACACACACACACACACACACACACACACACACACACCACACATACACACCACACATACACACACATCATACCACACACCACACACACACACACACACCACACACACACACACACACACACACACCACACAACACACACACACCACACACACACACCACACACACACACACACACACCACACATACACACCACACATACACACACATCATACCACACACCACACACACACACCCACACCACACACACACACACACACAACACACAACACACACACACCACACCACACACCACACACACACACCACACCCCCCCACACACACACCACACACACACACCACACACACACCATACACCACACACACACACACACACACCACACACACACACACACACACTACACACTACACCACACACACACATACACACACCCCCACAAACACCCCCCCACACACACACCATACACACACACCACACACCACACACACACACACACACACCACACACACACACACTACACACTACACACCACACACACACATACACACACCCCACACACACACATACACACACCCCCACACACACCACACACACACCACACACACACACACACACACCACACCACACACCACACACACACACCACACCCCCACACACACACCACACACACACACACACACACACACACACTACAAACGCACCACACACACACCACACACACACACACACACACACCACACCACACACACACACACCACACCACACACACACACCACACACACACACCACACACACACCACACATACACACTACACACACACCACACACACACACACACCACACCACACACACACACACACTACACACACACCACACACACACCACACCACACATACACACACACCACACCACACACCACACCACACACACACCACACACACACACACACACCACACCACACACACACACATACACACTACACACACACCACACACACACACACACCACACCACACACCACACCACACACACACCACACCACACACACACACCACACACCACACACACACACACACACACCACACCACACACACCACACCACACACACACACCACACACCACACACACACACACACACACACCACACCACACACACACCACACCACACACACACACACCACACACCACACACCACACCACACACACACCACACCACACACACACATACACACTACACACACCACACACACACACACACACACACACACACACACCACACCCCCCCCCACACACACACACTCATTTTTGTCAATTCTGTTCTTGTAGGGAACCCTAATACAAACACACACATAAGCACTTAGAGTGTGCATGTTGGCTTACCTCTGGGGAAAACTGATTCTTCTCTCAGCAGTTATTAATTGCTTGGAAAATGCTAGTCTACCTTCCACTTTTATGAATTTTACTGCTTAGATTTCACATCTAAGAAAGCTCATACAATGTTTACCTTGTTGTGCTCTGCTTTAGAAATCCACTTATGGCTTCTTTTGCTTGGTGTAATCCTTCTGCCTCTCTCCAAGAACACTCCTACACTGTCTTTTCTACTGTGGACTTACGAACCCATGATTTAAATAAAACTCCAACCCTATAGCTCTCAGCATGAAGACACCTTGGAAATCAGTTCCATTTGTTGCTTTTTTCCAAGTGTGTCCATGCATCAAACCCTAGCCTAATTACTGAGATGCTATTAGGGACAACAGCAAATGATAGGCTTTTAAATACTTTTTCTTGAGGGGCCTAAAACTTCAGTCATATGAAATATAAAGCAATTAGGGAGGTAATATGTGTCATTGATAACAAAATTTTATTTCCTAAAAGGTTAGTAGAGTGGAGAAAGGAGAAAGACATGACCTCGAGAATCAGGTAGAATTGAGTTTGGAAAAGTAAGTGGGCATTTGGTCCTGGTCGATGAAAAGCCCCAGGAATGAAGACGCTGACTTGCAGGTGTTTCTTTACCTGCGTGTGCCTGACTCCTGTTGTAATTTAGTCTTGGCCCTTCCAAATAACCAGTTCCCATGAGGCTCAGAGCAAGACTTAGAATAGTCTGGACATACTTTAATGTCTGGTATCAAGTGAAGCAAAGGTCCAGAGTGAAGACATCAGTCATGGGCATGCAGGGAACTTGTGCAGACAGCGAATCTAACCTCAGACACCCTTCTCCATCAGTTTGGCTAATTTAATGTGTGCATGGAGGTGCAAGATTTAAAATCTCTTGAAGCCAGTAGGGTGGTATTTAACTTCAAGAGGGTGTGATTTCTGTTGTATAACTTGAAAAAAGTGGTTGCACCACAAACCTTTATATCCCTTACATTTGGAATCTGCTTGACAATAATAATGTTGGATTTTTAACCAATGATACAGGGTAAATCATCTGTGAGGTTATTGTTTGCTTGTTTCTTCTCTTTCTCTTTGTTGATACAGGTCATTTTATGTAAGACAGGGGACCATCTAGAAACAATTGCTCTTTACAACTCCTGATAGATCTCTGCCTTCTTGCTCTGTCTCTTTAGCTGCCCACAAGCTGTACCGGAAAGACTCTCCTGATAATTGGTCTTTCTCCACTTGTAGAGAAATGCCCTCAAGGTTAACATTCAAAGAACTTGATGGAATGGCAATGCCTAGTCTCTCTTCTCAGCTTCAGACTGAATTGAAGCTACAGGGATATTTTCTGCAAGGAATTCTAGGTGAGTCTACAATGCACAGAGAGTTGAGAGCCATTGATTTAAGTCTTCATATTTAGAAAGGTGGATGTAATGGGGTTTGGTCATGATATAAATATCATAATGGAAAAGGTTATCAAGTTGAGCCAGTATGAACCTTCTAAGGGGTACTAAAATATGTCCCAATAGGCTCCTGATTCCACATTGAAAAGCAGAAGGCTTTCAGGTGCTTGCCTAAAGACTTAAAAAACAAAGAACTTGGGTCCTTTCTCTAAATTGTGGATATTTTCTGTTGGGTTTATTACATTTGATTTGCTGAAATAGCTTTGGGAAAGAGTTTCATTGGTTGTCCAACCCTAAAAGCCTGTTTCTGTCACTTTATAGTGTTCTATTTCATTTTCTTTTTCAAAATACACTCTAAAAATCCTCTTGCTTATTATTTATTTATTATCTTTTTCATACCAGGAATTAATTCAGCAGGAGTGGCACATTTGCCCTCCTGTTCACTGTTGCATTCTCAGAATCTAGACTAGTGATTTGTGTGTAGTAGCCAAATACATGAATGAATCACTGAGGACTTAGCATTCTACAGATACGTCAATTCCACCACATACTCCATGTCTAGATGGCAGTGGGATGGGGACACTTTTAATAGGATAAAAGGTAGTTCAGAGCAGCAGCTGCATTTGAGACAGAAAATCAATTTACACCTTGGATGACATTTTCAAAAGAAGTGTATCTGGTAGCATGGAATCTTCTATTTGACAGGGCCTATGTCAAAATACTAGGCTGCCTGGATGAGTGGCCCACTTTCTGTAGAGAGGTCCTGCCATTCAAAAATGCCCTGAACTGTACGTATCATTTAGTTCTTGTTTAAATAGATTGTCTGCCTACACAAATAAGAAAGAAGTAATGGCCTTGTGAGTCTACTTAGGTTCAGCAAAGAATTTGCATGTGAAAACACGTGTGCACACATTTCATAACTTAGTGGGAAAAGTAATGTGCAATGCAGATTCTCCAAGTTAGCAGCTATTTATAATGAGATTTTGTGGTACTTGGGTGGAGGAGGCCTGTCTGGTATGTTCCCACATATTTGAAATACAACCAATTCACAATAAGATGAAGACAATATTAAAAAAAAAAAAAAATACGCCACCAGTCACAACATCAGACAGAGAGGTTTAGTGAATGAATGTGCCACATACACCATAGTACTATGGAATGCCTCTCTTCAGGCTGTTTGTTATCTGGGAAAATCATTGTCAAAGCAGTTTAGCTAATTCATTTCCATGTTTGGAATTAAGCACTTTTAACAGTTATCTCCTTCCCGTTGTCTGTCTGAGACAACCCTTACTCTGTCAGTAAGGGGCTGGCTGCTGTCAAAATTGAGATAGGCCCGTCAGCCTCCTGCTGTTAACTGTGAAGATAAAGGAAGCCAGACCCTGCCTAGACCCAGAGCAAAGAACCAAGGAGCCAAGGTTGGTTTTATTTTTGGGTGGAGCTAAAAACTATCTGTGTCAGTTTAATATCTTTCATTGTATACATGTCTACTTCCCCTTTCCACGTGGCCATCTGAACACACATCCACCAGCATCACACACAGTTTCTTTCACGTGGAGGCCAAGGTATGCTTTATAACCAGAGAAGATAGGCTACTCCACATAGTTAAATTTTGATCAGTGTTTTCAGAGATTTGAAAACAATTGATAATAGATTCTTTCCTGAGATAGAAAAGTAAAGGAGCTAACAGAGTTTTGAATATGTGCCTGTTTCTGTATTATAATAAACATACTTCAATTTGTCATTTAATTTTAAACTTAGATGAGAGTTTCATGGAAGATCTCAGATACCTGAAAGTAGATGGTAGTAGAAAACTCTGAAATGGAAGTCTAGTTTTTTTGTTTATTTGTTTTTTTTTGGGACAATTTGTCAACTTTAGAATTTTCTGGAAGGCTGGATTTTTTTTTTTGTAAATTAACACAAGCTTTATGTATCTAGACTTTTATCCTTGAATACCCACCTACTCTGAAATACAAAAATATTAATTAACTTAAATAGAAATTCGTACAACATAAGTTAAAATAATATTAAAATACCGTTATTAAGTTATTGACTATTGCAATTTATGTTGCAATACAAGGTGGCTCCTTTTGACCTACCCCAGGCATTATGTCAATTGATTAAATGCTCTGAGACAATGAAATGCAAAAAGACAACTTTATTATAATGCTCCAGGCAGGGAATATTTTTATTTTGCTATTAGGAGCACATGCACATGTCAATGACCAATTCCATTTGGAAAAAAGACACTCTGGAGGATATGAATGATCAGGGAAAGCCTCCCAGGTGAAACTTAGGTGTCAAGAACCCACCTCTGCTATTTTTAGCTGACATTAGGAGTCACAGGGACAGCATTCTTAGGCTTTTTTTTTCCTGGTTCAGAGCTGAGCGTTGTTTGTCCTGTCTACTTCTAGTGGTCTGAGGCTGGTATAACACTGCTGGGGTGGCATCTTTGGTAGTCGTGGCTGGGAGCGTCTTCTGCTTGTACCCCTGCACTTTGTGGCATCAAGCAAAATAGGAAAAGTGTCTGAGAAGTATCACATCCTCCTGTGCATTTTCCTGCTAGCCACTCTGGGCACACTCAGTATGTATTTCTTTGTAAGTGCTTTGGCAGTTAAGGGGCTGACTTCTGGTGGATGTGCTGGAGACTCCATCTTTCTGTCATGATGGGGACAATCTGAGGGGGAAAGGGAACAATTTTATTTCTTTACTTTTTTTTCATCAGAAATGAATCTTCCTATAAAAAACAGTGTAATCCGTCTTCATAACTTCCAGGTAAGAGATAAGAAACCTTGGGTGATAGAGAAATACTTTTGATATTTGAGAACAGTTGGTGATAAAATCATCTTGACCACATGGCTATAATTTGATCATCTCTACAAAAGCTGGTTGCCTGGAAGGCAGAGCCAAATCCCTAATCACTTGAAAAATGTTCTGCTTAGTGGACCCATAGACACACAGGCTCACATTTTATGAATGTTAGGTCAGGAGGCTGTTACTTCCTGGGCCAAACACCTTTACAATGGCCTACAGATCTGTCTCTTCAAGGAATGAGCAGCAATTTGGGATGTCCCCAGAAATCTTGACTCTTGTAATATTTTATGTACCTGCTTTGGGCTAAATAATCATATTTCTCTGAACTTTTTATCTGAATTTTTATTCTAACTCTATCTTGCTCCAAAATATTCATTCTAAAATGTGAAAAACCTAAAATGAGCATAATGTTTAAAAGTATTTATAAAGTTGGCTATGAGAAAGAAATTGAACAATTCTTGACTTGTGAATAAATTTTCTATGCTCTAAAATAATACCAGATCGCCATCATTTTCCACAAGCAAATGTAATGGTGGGTCAAACTTCCCACGAGGATGATTTTGTTATGCTTCCATTAACAGTTTTTGAAAGGGGAACACCATCCATTGCTGTATATATAAGCTGGACTCTGCTGGTAACACAGAGGCCTTTTCTGTCTCGGTGTTCACAATCAATCTGGATATGAACGGTAATCATGCAATTATAACCCAGTTGTATGTGGATTCGAAGTAGGGAGAAGAATGTCGTCATTGAAGTCATGGGGATGAAAGTGGGCAAGTCCACCTTCTTGGAGGAGATGCTTTTGAATCTGAAGGCCTCACAAATTCCTGCTGGAAAGGAATGAATGAATGAGCTGCAGTGCAGCAATACCCGATTCTCGGTGCTTCCCTATCCAAGGTGTGTGTTTTAGTTTCTCTCGGGTTTAAAACAGGAAGAGCAATAGGACACCAGCTGCTAGCACACAGTGGAATTCTTTCCTTTCAGAAGATTTCTGTGGGACATTTGCTGCTTTATCTCACAATTTAGAGTATATTTACCCTCCTCATTCATAGCTGATTATGCAGCTGCTGGCTCTTTAGGGGTAAGTCAGTTTCTTCTCAACAAATACTTAGGATGGTTAATAAACAATGTTGCTATTGTTTTTATTTTCATTTGTAGTAGGAATGAAGAGTCCTAGGAAATCTTTGAAAATTATGTTTGTCTAGAGACAACAATTTAGAAGAGCAAATTATTTGGCAAGTACTTTGAAGCAAATGGACTCAGATATTAGTATTTATTGTGCTTATAAGTTTTGTTTTGACTGTAAAATCTAAAGCATCACTAGTCAGTAAATCAAAGCTTGGAAACTGGCAGTTGTGAATACAGTTGGCTGTGGTATTAAGAGAACAGAGATTAGAGTGTAAGTGAATTCCTTTTATGATAAATTATCTAGCTCCTGGCTACCGTATATGAGCTCTATTAACTGCCTATAAATTGTTCATCATAAAATCTAGTTCATTCGTGTTAATTAGGCCAAGGCTTTTAGAAAGACTTTTTTCCCTCTTCTCTGTGAAAGCCTAGGTTGACAGGAGAATAGCTGTATGAGAATATCAGGCAAAAAAGAGATCCTTTGCCAGCCTTGGTGGTGTGTTCCTTAAAAACGCATGATTTAAAAAAAACTCCCAAATTAAAAAATACCTTAACTTTTCAATCAGTGAAAATGTAAATCACTCTACCGTAGTTGTCAAAGATTCAAGAGAGCCAAAATAATTGTATCTTTTTGCTGTAAATTTTGCCAATCAATAATTTGCAATAAGGAAAAGGTGTGTCTATGAAAGAAGTAAAATGAGCGGGAATATGCAAATTCCGGAAAGACAAATGGATATATCATCTTCTGCCAGAGTGGCCCTCCAGATCATTTTATTATGTATTTTGTCTGTGAAGCTGAACTTCTGTGCAAAATGATCTTTGAAGAAATCTTTCATTTGTTACCAATCACCTTTGTGTCCTTTGCCCCCTCTTTTGCTTTTTGTGGTGCTCACATGAGTGATCAACCGGCAGGCAGGCAGTGAATGTTATGTTTATATTATCTCATAGTTTGCTTTGCTAACTGACTCCCTTGATACCATTTAAGGTGCATCCCTAATCAGCTCCCACACTTCACACTTCCCTTACAACCTCTGCATGTTATGAAGAGTAGACACGCCGTGCCCCAGTTCTAGACGCCAAAGTGGTTGTGACTTCAGCGAGTCCCAGTAGTCAGAGTCACAGGCTGAGTCAAGCTGTGTGATTGCTCCCCCGAGATGCAGTTAGCAAGCCTCTTTGACAGAGGCCAGAGGCAAGGAACAGTCAAAGGCTAGGAAACTGTGTGCTTGCACACATCCCCATGCTTAACACCCATTAAGGGGCAATTAAGAATGTCCAGAAACTTCATTGTATTTATGAACCCCAAACAATAGCGCAAGTTAGGGGAAGGGAGAAAATTCAGTTCTAACCAAAGGGAAGTCCTGTGTGTTTAAAATAATGAGATTTTATTTTATGTTACTGCATATTTTCCATTATAAGTGCTAATATTAGCAAACAGTTAAAGAAATTGTAATACAATTAGGCAAATTGTGCTTCATTTCCATGATCATTTGGGCACATTAAGTTTGGCTCCCTATTTTGAATTCATATCTTGACTCTAGACTATTCTCCCATCCAGCTCCTGGGTGATCTTGCCACTTCAGGAGACTGCAGGACAGAGAAGAGTGCACATATATTCATTCTAAATCAGACCTTCAGAAAACAATGCTGTTCACTGCACTGCACAATAGCAGGCACCACAGCAGGCTGACTTGGGTGGACAGTGGTTCAAGCCAGTAAGTTTCAAACCAGGCTACACTAACGCCCTGGAGACCTTGACAATGAACAGCTTGGGGGCACAGGTTGTAATAGAGTTTAAGAACCTTCATTTTCTGACTGTAGAGAGATTTCCTGAATTCGGCCTAGCTCCTTATTGCTTGACTTATTCTTCCTTTTGGAAAGACTGAAACAAGAAGCTATTAAAACATGCTATTTCTTTAAAAAATTTCAAATGAAATATTTTTTTCCTAAAAACAAACATTATCATCCTTTCCTATCAACACTACCATCATCACTGATATTAAAATCATGGTTAGTAGTCCCTGTTTTCACCAGATAATCACTTTTTTTTTTTTTTTAACTAACCTTCCTCTTAAGAGTTGAGTGGAGAAAAAGAAATGAACAAATGTGAGATCTGGAAAAGAAATATTATCTTTGAGTGAAATCTCTTCCAACTTTGGTGATGGGTGTGCAGCAGTGGTTTAGGCATGTGAAGAGAAGCCTGGCACACAGGAGTGGAGGGGTCTTGGAGGTGAGCTTTTCTAGTCATTTTGTCCCCAAATAGCCGACACTACTTAAGCTTTTTGTATGTATGTATGTATGTATGTATGCATGCATGCATGCATTTGAAATGGGATTTCACGTTATAGCCCTGGTTGGCTTTGAACTCACAAAGATCCACTTGTCTCTGCTGGGATAAAAGGTGGTGTGCCAATGTCCAGGTTAAACTCAGTTCTCTTTGACAAGGACTAGTCACATGGTATCATGTAAAAGCAAGGACAAGAAAGTGGAGTCTTGGGCTGACAATTCACCTTCCAGAAGCAACCCTGCACTGTGCAGGGGAGCGAACATCTTTATTGGAGCTGGGGGGGGGTGTCATCCACAAAGCTGTGTTACCTGAATATTAGGAAATAGCTGTGGAGATATGAACTCTGGAATTCTATTTAAACTGCTGCCTGCTGGGAAGAGGAGAATTTAGTTTTCTCCAATGGAGTGTCCCCGTGTTTATCAGCCACACTCCAGGGCAGGCTCCAAGCACAGGAGTACCTCTCAACACAAAGAGAACTCAATTTTTCTTGCATGCATTTTGTTTTGTTTTTGACCTTTTTTTGTCTTATTGGATTATGTTACTTTGGTTGCTTTGATTTCTTGTTTTATTTTTTGAAGAGAAACAGAGTGAGATCATTTTTAAGTTATGCACCAAGTTTCTGATTTTCAAGCATGTCTTCTGCCCAATCAAGTACTCACTTAGCTGAGGAGGAAGAGTCCATACAACAGGTTGGTTGACTGAATTAACAACTATTTGCTAAATGAAAATGGATGCCATGGCATAACATATGCAATATTTCTATGTAGACACCGCATTTCAGCTGGTACAAATTTTATTATAGTTTATTATTTGTTTTTCTGTCATTTGTTTCCTGATTTGCTTTCTATTTCTAGGCTATTCCATTGTCTCTATTACTCAAGAAAATACTTCATTTGGATTTTGACTGGGATTTTTTTTACAGACTAGGCTTGTTTTCAGTATTTTCCAACTGGAAATTAGTAGGCATATTTTATTTTTGCTGTCAGTCCTGATGGGATCAATCTATAGATCAATTTTTAAAAACAATAACACAACTTGTATTTTAAGTTTTCATGTGTGCATGTATATATATGCTTGTTTGTCTTCTGCATGTGCGCACATATGTGTGTGGGTGTGTATTTGCATGTGTGAGCATGCATCTTGAGGGCCAGGTGGTATGGTAGAACATATGTAGTATTAAAGTAGAAGGAAAGAATACCGAGGGCAGAAAGAACAGAGGTAGTTGGGGGCTGGGGAGTGCCAAAACTCGATTCCAATTTGTTTGCTCACTTTTCCCGACAAAGTAGCTGAATTAGCTTCTGATCATCACCAAGAAAATCTGGTTCCCAATGCTTAGTTAATTCCATTAGAAAATGCTGACTTTAATTATGAAATATGACCATTTTCCCTATTACATTTAATGTTTTAATATAAAAATGACAAATTATTAGAACAACAATTATGCTTCAGAAAGAGTAGAAATATACAAAGAGTAGAAAGATAGGAAAAACAGCGGAAGTTCACATTAAGTGTGAGTTAACAAAATTGATCTGGGCAATGTCTAAGCCTTTGTGAGTGTCCTGAAAGCCACTGGCCAGTAATGCAGCAACCCAACACTCTTATCTGAAAAGAGAAAGCTCTGACATTGGCCCTAAAGGACATGGCTCCTTTCTCTCAATTCCTGATCAAATTTAAGCTTGAGAGTTTGGAGCTTACTCATCACAGGAGAAATATCATGAGTTATTTGCTCGCTCTGCTGTAACAGCCCTGGCAAGCCTGGAAGTTATGTTGAGATCGTCAAATCTATGGTCCAGGATCATCTTTGTGAATCATGAAACCATATGCCACTGGTTGTCTGAGTTGAAGGAGAAGGGGGAAAAAAAAGAACCCTCCCCTTCAAAACGCCCTCAACTCTAAACCAGCAAAACCCAAGATATGATCAGATCATGCCAAGGGCCATTGGACCATCTTCTACCTTTTCTATCTATGCATTAGAAAAAACATCTTTGCTACTGCTTGAACCATGTAAAATACCAGAACTCCTGTAGTGCTAACAAGGAATAAAGATCTTGCACCAGATGGTGCCTCTTGTCTCCATCTCTCTCTAGCCCAAACAATCTGCCAGAGTTTTGAAGAAAAATGTGATGCGATCGTGTTGCAAAGTGTACGAAGAAACAGTATGAGAAGTGATCTGGCTGAAGCAGTGGGGCCCAGAAGGAAAGGGTTTATTATCAGCCTTTGAGCTTGTGGATGAGGGCACTGCTAGCTACATTTTCTTTTATATAACACAAACGATACACTGAGGTTATCGGCATCTTGCTGAGATTTCTCTTTGTGCCTTGACAACACACTAACAACAGTAAATATGGTAAAATTTTAGGAATTCATCTGGGTATTCTGTTGATACAGCATGAAATATTCCAGTGGTATGAAGAAGTATCAGCAAAGAAGGAAAATCCTCAAACTTTATACCTACATTCCTTTTTGATACTAATTGGTGGTCTTAATGATAAAAAACATGGGCACAGCTATGGTCTTTTTGCAGAACATTTTAAGCATTTTCTGAAACCTCCTGGATGAGGTGTGTAAATGTGTATGTGCACATATGTGTGTGTATGTGCACATATGTGTGTGCATTTGTGGTGTGTGTGTGTGTGTGTGTGTGTGTGTGTGTGTGTGTGTGTGTGTGTGTGTGTGTTTCTGTGTGGAACTTCTCTAAAGGATTTTGCTACAGTGTTGTCAAATGTCCTGCCGTCATGTACTTTGATCAAGGTATCAATATTTTGCTATTAATTTTATCAAGTGCTTTCAGGTGAAAGAGTTTAATAGTAGAGAAAACAGGTCTTTAAAAAAACAACAAATATGAGAGTGTCTCAATAGAAATTATGTCAATAGTAAACTGGAAAATAAGCCTGAGCAGATAGGCAACAGCTGATTGGTGCTCTTAGGGGGTGTGGTCTGGTCAGATAGACAGCAGCTGATTGGTGCTTCTAGGGGTGTGGTCTGGAGACCTGTGGTGATCAGAAAACTGGCAGAGATTGAGGATGAGACAATACAAATACTGAGCAACAGAATTTGGAATTGTTCACAGCAGTTGTGACAGACAAGCATGAGATTCTTTACCCAGCACTTCACTGTGTTTAGTTTACAAAATATCAGCCCAGAGCAAACTGCATGAAATAAAACCCTATTCACTTTTGCAGAGAACTAGTTGAGACTGCAGAGTCTACAAATTCATCCTTTCATGGACTAAAATAGAGACAATGAACACACCCAGAAAGAGAAGGGTCTAGCCACCATCTACTGTGTTAATCATGATCAGGAGCTTTAGTGGTGGTTGTAAAGAGGAACGAATACTTCTTGGCAACACGGCGGTGCTGAAGGAACAGGGTGAAGTCACACACCGAATGGGCTGAATGACAAGAAGGCACACATTGTCCCACACCCAAGACCTGCCTGGGTGATGGGATCAGATACAGAAACTTCAGCAGCAAGGAGTTTCAAAAGCACAGGGCCAGAAAAAGAATTCTGGCTTTTTAGCTTTGCGTTAGCAATGGAAAAACATCTATTTACAAATTCACAGTGAACCATGAAAGACTGTGGGCCTCAGCCGAAGAGTTCAATATTAGAAATTTAGAACAGATGGGAAACTCTTCCCTATACTTTTACTGAGAAAGAGAAATTATCCTCTTTATATTTTCCAGTGCTTGAGACAACACTACTTGTAACATTTCCTTTTTCTCTACTAGGCTGATTCTATGTGGGAATGGAAGAAGGATGAATGCCTGGCTGCTCCAATCTTTGTGGGTCATGTGGTCACTTTTCAAAGTTTGAGGAGCTGTCCTGGCTAGCGTTTGCAGAAAATAAAACTGGTACACTCCCTATGATGATCAGGATGATATGATATTACTAAGTGATATTACTAAATAAAATTGTAAGTAAAGTTTAAATTCCTCCTCTGCTCCTAACATTAGAAACTAGTTGTTAACATTCCAGATATTTTTCATAAAATCTACTTTTCTTCATTAACCTCCTAGAAGAGTTTTAATAATATTCGTGGAGCTAACTATGTTATTATTGCAGTTTATATTTACTGTTGGTTAATTTTACATCAATCATTTTGTGGACATATAGGGTTTTTATGGGCTCTGGTGATGTCCTTTATGTATAGCTGTGTGTATTGTTGCCCCACACGTGTGCACACAAACACACAAAACAAATGAACAAACAAACACAAACCAAGAAAAACAAAAAATCAAACTAAACACACAACTCTTCCAGATGATCTCTTTTGGATTCTTGGTACAGGAGGCAAAAGAAATGCTTTACTCAAGTTCAAAATCCTTATTTTTAGATTCAGGAGACACTGAGTCTTATATCCGAAGTATGGTAGGGACTGTTTACTTTAAAAGGTTTTTATCATAGAGTTTTGGACTTCACAGTTGAAAGAAGGCCTTGTCATTTAATTTTCTTTTGTCGAGTACTTAAGCCATTTCTGATTGTCCAGTGAAGAAGGCTTATTCTGTTTTTTATTGGACAAAGTGTAGAGAATAATGATGTATTTCCCTGGACTATAGAAACCCTGCTGCTTACTGAATGTGAACCTGCCACTGAGTAAATAGCTGTGGCCAATGATGCCTGATAAATAAGTCCACCTTTTAGCTCATTAACATGTGCAGAAAGTATAGACAAAGTTGTAACTTCCATTGTTCATCCCTTCCTTTCTTGACCGTTCTTCTAAAGTTCTACTTTGCCTATCTGTCTTATGCCACCAAATTCTTCTCCAGGCATGGGTATCTTTTGGTGGGCCAGAGTGTTTTCTTTCATGTTGTAAGCCATTTAGCCTGTTGTATGGTGTTCTGGATGTTTCCACAAGATTGCATCCCTATTCATGTACTGTCAGAGATGGCAATGCTGCAGACAGGACTGTTTGTTATTGAAACAAACAAAGCGTGTGGCTTTATAGATTTGTATGCAAAACCTTCACAACAGAACTAAGTAGCTATTTGCTTTAAATATGTCAATTAAGTGTTACTAATGTACGGTGCACTTGTGGGTTAAGGATGATTGATAGTTCCACGCAGTGAAGTATTCTTAAACTACAGTCAGAAAATGTAAATGTACAAAGAAGAAAGCGTCAGCCGCAGACAGCGCTAGTTACAGGTTTCAAAACAACACTTCCAAATCATTCCTTTATTGTTCTTTTATCCCCCTGCAGTCTGGTAGCCAACAACACACTCAAAAAGTTTGGGAAAAGAGACAATGTTTTAGGATGAAGCAAACATCATGGGCCTGATCTTATTGGCTTCACACAGGCAGAACTCTTAGGAAGCACAGTGGGGTTTTTGCCTGAGTGGAGAGAACAGGCTTGTCTCTTTTAAAGGTCTGTCATTAGATCTGTTGCAATTGAAAACCTAATTAAAGGGAGCCATGGCTTCTCCCTTGGTTTCAATGGTCTGTCTAAGCAAATAGTTACTTTGTCATTTGCTGAGACCCACACTGTCCAGTGGAGAGACACCGAGTCAAGGGTTAGATACCCAAGGCTATATCCATGTATATTTGTGCACACACATTTATCTATATGTAAGCCAATAATAAAATAAAAACAGGCCATGAACTTGACAGTGGGAAGGCATGGGAAAATTGCTGGGAAGGGCTGGATGGAGAAAGGGAAGGGGAAAAGTGATAGAATTCTATTTTGATAAAAATATATTAAATATTTTTTGTTGGAAGCTAAAGTTACATAAAGTAAGAGGAAATTAACATTTTATTTAATTGCATATGTACAAATATCCATCATCTTAATAAATGATCAATATAAAAATAGGAACAAGGTGTCTTGAATTTCTGTCTTAGAACTCATGCTCACAGCATATGTTAATACAGATGCACTATGCCTCAGGAGTTTGGTCACTCTCTGTGGCTAGTGTGGTACAGCAGACATCTCCATTTGAAGCTCGGTACAGTGTCAGGCACAATTCTTACTTTGGACACTCAGGGAAAGCAGGATATGCATCTTGAATCAACACAATGGCCTGATTGCTGTTTAGTTTTGGCAATTACTGTTAAAACCTGCCATTTTGTTGAGATTAGTTAAATCCATGGATTCAGCCAGCTGACATGATTTAACAAAGCTACCGGCTGCTAAATGTAAAAATGTTTGTGCCAGAGACACTATATAAACATTCATTTAGTCAAATATCAAAAGGAAGGAGAAATTTCTTTAAAAATTCAAATTTAATATTAAAGTACATGTGATGTGCATCATTTAGATGTGCACTTGTACTTTTCGTTCATTTCTTGTTTCTCTCAATCAAAACTGAGTGCATGTGGTTCAAAGACAGACAAAAAATGAGTCAAATTAACTCCCTACAATGGAAGATAGATTTTTACACTACAACTAACTGTTAGCACCAACTGTCAGCTAAAGATCGTAATGGAAAGATTACTAAGCAAAAACTAGACACTAAACAAGGCAGGGTTAATAATTTTTTAAAATGAAACGAATCATTGTAATTCAGTATCTCTTGTGTGTGACAGGTGGGTAAATTCATAACAATAATGCTAAATAGAGGAAAATAACAGCAGCAACAAAATGTGGTTCTATGTTCATTCATATTCAGAGAAGACTTGGACTCAAAGCAACTTCTACAACAAAAACAAAAAAATAATGAGGTATCTGAAGCACTCAATGTGTGTGTAGACTTGATGACTTGTGGAAAACTGTGAGAATGCACACATTCTACCTCTTTCTGGTTCTACCTTGTCTCTATGGGCTTCATTTCCAGGCTTCTGAGCCATGGAGCCTACTAGGGGGAACAGCCAGTGGAAAATCAAGATGGCTGAGCGAGAATAAAGAGCTAGAAGAAGAGGAAATGTGGTGATATTGTGTCCCCCGATGTGTTGTGCACCCTAGTAAACTCATCTGGAGTCAGAGAATAGAACAGCCACTAGGCAGTCATAGAGGCCAGAAAATGGTGGCACACATGCCTTTAATCCTATCACTTGGGAGGCAGAGATCCATTAGGAGCTCTGTGAGTTCAAGGCCACTCTGGAAACCACCAGGCGTGGTGACACACACCTTTAATCTCAGGAAGTGATGGCAGGAAGCAAAAAGGTATATAAGGCATGAGGACCAGGAACTAAGTTTTGTTAAGATTTAGGCTTTTAACAGCAGTTCAGCTGAGATCCATTTGGATGAGAACACAGAGGCTTCCAGTTCAAGGAAACAGGATCAGCTGAGGAGTTGGCGAGGTGAGGTTGGCTGTGACTTGTTCTGTTACTCTGATCTTTCAGCATTCACGCTAATATCTGGCTCCTGCGTTTTTTATTTAATAAGACCCTTTAAGATTCATGTTAGAAGGAAAGCTCTGGTGCTCCTTAATCTCTGAGTGCACAGGTGCTGTCTCCAAGAGCCTCCAGTGGTAGTCCCTCTAGCTAAGACTCTTGTTCCCTATACATGTCAAAACTTCAGACTCTTTTTGTTGACCTTGACTCTGTCTTCCCTTGTCCTCTCCAGCCTCAGCAGTACTACTGGGTTGCTACTGTTCCCTCTGGGCCCTGTTGTGTAGGTTCTTCTCTGGGTAATGCAATCCTTGGATTACATGTCCCCCAAATTTTGAATACTGAAGTGGAATGTTTCCCCCTCTGGTTTAGCTGTGACTGACACACAGAAAGATTGATTTTTGAAACAAAATGAGCACAGTTCCTATTGAATTATTAAACAGATTGTTATGTGCACACAGAAATAGGCAGTGAGTGCTAAGAGCCATCAAGAGTTTCTTAGTAACGATCATGACCAATTCTCTTTATTAAATTGGTAGTTGAAGAAATGTTGGCATTCATACATGAATGAGGCCTTTGATGTGATCTCTCATGATGTCCTTGTGGTTAATAGACACATGTGGGCTGTATGATACAGATTTAGTCAGGTTTACAGGCTGTAGGAAAATACCTAGAGGGAACCATGGCTGCTTTTCAATATTTGAAGAGGGATTAGATTAAATCTTTGAAACACTGGAGGCTGTAGCCAGGATCAATGTTTGAAGTTCAGGGAATCTGATTTTGGCTCAATAAACGGAAGTGCCTTATAAGAATTAGACGTCCTGTGAAGCAGAAGCAGCTCTCTGTGAGGAAGATGATTTCTGCCCCTGGTTGTGTTCAGGGGCTCATTAGCAAGGAAGGACATGACTTCTTGGAGAGGGGGGAAATTGAAATAGATTATCTCCACAGTTGCTCCCAATCCTAGAAGCCCATGAGCCCATGGATGTAGCCATTCATGTTTCACATCACATGGCATCAAACCTAATTCTCCACACAAGGAAGTTCAGAATGAACACATGCAGTATAACAGATCATTGTCTTCACAGGGAAAATCAAGGTTCTTCCTCCACCTTACAACAAATACCCTATTTAAATGAGAAGGTTAATATATTCTTGTGTCTTTAGAGACATTATGAAAGGCACAAGATAAGCACAAATTAATATTATAGAATGATAATTGATGAATATGTATTAAAAATAAGATATGAAGACAAGAAATTGGAAGGTTTCACCAGATACACTAAACCTGTTAGAAGAGAAAGTGGGGAATAGTCTTGAGAGCATTGGTTCAGGAGAAGGCTTTCTGAACAGAGAACACCATTAACTCAAGTGCTAAGATCACAGTTAATAAATGGGACCTTATGAAACTGAAAAGTTTCTGTATGACAAAAGATATTATCAATAGGATAAAATAGCAGCCTACAGAGTGGGGAAAGAATTTTACCATGACATCATGCAATTTTCAGGTAAGTGGATGGAACTAGAAAAAACATCATCCTGAGCAAGAGAACTCAGACCCAGAAAGATAAATATGGTATTATGCTTCTATGTGGATATTAGTCATTAGGTAAATTACACCCAGTCTACAAATCATCGACCCAAAGAGGTTAGGTATAGAGGAAGGGTCTGGAGGGAGGGAAACATGGATCTTTCTGGTGGGGATAGAATAGAATTTATGGGTGGACTAGAGAGGATGGGAATGGCAATGGGAGGATACAGGAGGGAGGCAAAGGGGAGATGTGGGAGAAGCAGAGAATACAGGGAGGGGCAGATGGAATTGAGGGCATGGGAGTGGTGATATGGAAACCTAGTACAGTGGAAACTTCCTAAAATGTATGAAGGTGATTCTAATCAGGTATCAGAATAACAGAAGATACAGAGTCCCAACTGGCTATCTGCTGTCACCAAAGGAGGCTTCCAGTAGTGGAACTGGATCATATTCCATTGAGCTGTCGCCCAAGGGAGTCCCATAGAAATCCCCAAACAACCCAGGCTGTTGCTCAGATGCGCTGCTTTCTGCAAACTGATAGTGGGGCCCCATTGCTGAGGACAACACCCACACAACTCTCTGAACATGGAGAAGTTGAGCTGGTGCCCACATGGAGACTTTGCCTCTATCTTAGAGTATCTTTGGTGCAGGAACATACTCTTCGGGCTACCAAAAGAGAAATGTAAACACCAACCCAGTCACAAAACCTTTGAACTAGAATCTGTCCTGCTTGCAAAATATGCTGGGCAATGGTGGCACAGAACCTGTGGGAGTAGTCAACCAATGTCTGATTTGACTTTAGGCCCACTTCATGAGAAGGAACCCATACCTGCCACTGCCTGAGTAACCAAGAACTACAGAATAAATAGCCCAGAGACCCAGAGAAAAACCAAACACTACTGGTATAAAAAAAAAAAAAAAAGACTCCTAAGGATCTTCTACTATACTTATAGATTAGTGCCTTCTTCAGTCATGATCAGAGAAGTTTCCTTTGGCAGCAGCTAGGAACAGATCCAGAGATCCACAAATAGATATTACATGGAGAGAGTTTAAATGGGATGTCTTCATCAAGTCCCTTTCCTCAGAGCTCATGGGACCCCACAGAAGAGGGTACAGAAAGAGTGTAAGAGCCATAGGGGATGGAGGGTACCAGGAGAACAAGACCCCTGAATCAGCTAAGCAAGGCTCATATAGAGCTCACAGAGACGGAAGGACCTGTCCAGGCCCATCTCGAGTCCTCCATGTATATTATATATGATAGCTATTGGCGTCACAATCTTATGAGACTTCCAAGTGTGAGAACAAGCAGGTCTCTGACTCTTATGCCCGCTCTTGGGACTCTTCCTTGCCACATCCAACTTAGATATGACATTTTTTGCTTCGTTTTCTTATATTTTATTTTGTCATCTTTGGTTGTTATCTCTTAGAAGCCTGTTCTTTTCCAATGAGAGACAGGAAGGGAGTGGATCTGGAGGGGAGGAGAGTTGGGAGGAACTGGGAGGAGTCGGGGGAAGGGAAACCATAACCAGGGTATATTGTAGAAGAAAACAATCTCTTTTCAGTAAAAGGAAAATTAAAAAAAAAAAAAGAAATTTGAAGGTTTCACAGAGGAACACTGAATTTCTGTGGGTTAGTTATTTGTTTAGGATAAAATTTGTCTTCCTAAGAAATTTACAGGAGGCCTTACCTTGTTGGAGGAGGGAATGGGGGTGGGTTGTGGGGGAAGGCTGATAGTGGGAGGAGGGAAGAGAGAGAGATCTGTGACTGGTATGTAAAATGAATAAAAGATTTCTCAAAAGTTCATAAGAGAAAAAAAATTAATTTTTTTCTTTTGGTGTTTGAAGAACATCCTTTCCCCTTCCCTTCATCCCTCCAGTGCCTCCCATAAGCCTTTCTTTGCTCTTTTGCAAATTCATGGCCTCTTTTAAATTAATTATTGTTGTACACCTATGTGTATATGATACACACATATAAGTATATATGTATATAAATATATAAATACATGTAAATATATAAGTATACATACAAATATATAAATCTATAAGTATATGAATATATAAATACATAAGCACAACTTGTTCAAGGCTGTATAAAGTTACCTGTATGTAAGAAATTTTTATTGAAGATTGTGAAATTTTTACTAGATTCCTTAATTATCTGTTCTGAGGAAAACAGTGTAATTTCAACTGTAATCAATCAATTAATCAATAATTCCACCATGATTCCACATGGCATCAGAAACAGCTATAGGCAAAAATTTTTAGCAGGAGAACTTTGTTTCTTTTTTAGCACATAGTATCATGCATTTGAAACATTTCAAATAATCCTTAAGTTACCTTCTACCAGTAAGAGCAGAATATACACTACATACTACTACTTTAATTCAGATATGTATGAGTAAGTGAATAAGCTTGGACAATGAATACACAGGCAAAGTTTTAGTAAGAGAATTTTATTCATTTATTTCAGAAGAACATTGTTTTGTGTTCATATATAAGCAAAACACTGAAGGACCTGCACATTATGCTCACTTTAATGTTTTCCAGGGGCATGGTTGTAGATCCCTGTGCCAAGACTTAATTATCATAAGACACGGCAGCATAGGTTTTCACACTACGCTATGGAAACACAGAGGGGCACATGGTGAATTTATTATTCTGGTCATGGAGGCTGGGTGAATGGAAAGAGTTGATGGGGGAAAACTTCAGAGAGAGATGACATTGAAACTGAAACAAAAATGAAAGAAATATATATTTTCCCTCAAAAAAATGGAAGAGAAAGAATCTAGCAAGCAGAAGAAACAATGTGTGTGTTGGCCTGAGGTGCCACTTTCTCACCACACTAACCAGCCGTTAAGTGGTTACAATGGAAATCCTGGAGACAGTGCTTTGATAGCCTTTGAGTAGACAATGGCTTATTCTTATTTCTTATTGTCCCACAGATTCATCAAGCAGTGTGTGTGTGTGTGTGTGTGTGTGTGTGTGTGTGTGTGTATGTGTGTGTGGAGAGAGAGAGAGAGTTTAAGCCTTAGAAAATAATTCTATCAAGAAAATTATTCATTTCTTTTAGATTTTCCAATTTTGTGGAGTACAGATTTTTAAAGTATGACCTAATGATTCTTTGGATTTCCTCAGTGTCTTTTATTACGTCCCTCTTTTATTTAATTAATTTGGATATTCTCTCTCCATCTTTTAGTTAGTGTGGGTAATGGTTTGTCTTTCTTGTTGATTTTCTCAAAGAACCAACTCTTTGTTTCATTGATTCTTTGTAGTATTCTCTTTGTTTTTATTTTATTGATTTCAGTCTCAGTTTGATTATTTCCTGCCCTCTATTCCTCTTGGATGTGGTTGCTTCTTTTTGTTCTAGAGCTTTCAGGTGTGTTGTTAAGTTGCTAGTGTGAGATGTCTCCAATTTCTTTATGAAGGCATTTAGTGCTGTGAACTTTACTCTTGCACAGCTTTTGTGTGTCCCATAAGTTTGGATGTGTTGTTCATTCATTTTCATTGAATTCTTTATTAATTTCTGCCTTGACTCAGTGATAATTCAGTAAAGAGTTGTTCAGTTTCCATGAGCTTGTAAGCTTTCTGTTGTGGAAATTCAGCTTTTAATCTGTGGTGGTCTGATAGTATGCAAGGGATTACTCCAATTTTCTTGTATTTGTTGAGAGTTGCCTTGTGACCAACTATGTGGTTAATTTTGGAGAAAATTCTGTGAGGTTCTGAGAAGAAGGTGTGTTTTCTTGTGTTTGGGTGAAATGTTCTGTGGATATTTGTTAAGTCTATACTCAAGGGGAGAAGCATAGGTCTTCCTGGGAGAGGGAAATAGAGTAGATTTTGTAGGTGGACTGCAGATGGGTTGGGATGGGAATAGCAGGGACCAGGCACAAGGGCAGGGATGGATGGAGAGAGAGTACTGGGGGAAACAAGTGGAATTGGAGGGCATTTGGGGAGAGGGTGACTGGCCACCTAGTATAGTGGAAACTCCCAAGAGTCTATGAGGATGACCCTAGTGAAGACTCCTAGTAATGAGGGATATGGAGCCCAAACTAGCTATATTCTGTAACAAGACAAGGTTTCTAGTGGAGGAACTGGAACACCACTCCAGCCACAAAACCTTCAACCTACAACTTGTTCTCCTTGTAAGATGTGCTGGGGTGCGGAACTTGTGGGAGTGGCCAACAATGACTGGTCCAAGTTGAGGCCTGTGCCTCCAGAGAGGAAACCCATACCTGACACTGCCTGGATGTCCAGGAACCAGAGAATCAATAGTCCAGAGACCTAGGATAGAACCAAACATGACTGGACAAAAATAGTCAATGAAATGATTCCTAATGATGTTCTGCTGTGCTTATAGATCAGTGCCCCCGCTCACTTGTCAGCAGAGAGGCTTTTTCCTGCAGCAGATGGGAGCAGATGCAGAGACTCACAGCCAAAAATTAGGTGGATCTCAGAGAATCCTGCAGAAGAGGGGGAAGAAGGATTGTAGAAATCAGAGGAGTCAAGGACACCACAAGAACATAGCCCACAGGATTAACTAACCTGGGCTCTTAGAGATTCACTGAAACTGAACCAATAATCATGGAGCCTGTTTGAGTCTGAGCTAGGTCCTCTGCTTATTCTATGGTTGTGTGACTTGGTGTCCTTTGGGAATACTAACAGTGAGAGTGGGGCTGTGTGTGGCTCTTTTGCCTGTTCGCGGGACCCTTTTCTTCCTACTGGGTTGCCTCTTCCAGCTTTGATCTGAGGGTTTGTGCCTAGTCTTTTGCATCTTGTTGGTTGATATCCCTGGAAGGCCTGCTCTTTTCTGAAGGGACAGGCAGGAGCAGTGGATCTGAGGGAGAGAGGAGGCACAAGGGGTGTGGGAAGGGTGGAAACTGCACTCTGGATGCAATGTATGGGGAAGAATAAATAAAAAATAACAATTCTTCCTTTCCAAAGCAAACTATGCTGGGACTTTTCTTTTTTTCCACCAAAGAGTTCATATTGTACATGGAAAAGCACATATGTATGGGCCATGATAATACTAATATAGTGTTATCAGGATATTTTTCTTCAGAGATATGTCTCATAACTCCAAAATCTGGATCTTTTAGTGTGAGTCAACTTTCACGACAACCAATAGAGCAAATGGACTTTCCCCTTGCCCAGCCTTGCTGTTTCTATCTTGGACAGTTTTAGATAGAAGCATTGAAAAGAAATTTTCACTTAGAACCAAGGGGAAGGAACTGGATGTTCATATCCAGGTGGATTTGCTCCCCTAAACCTACAGGAGGATTTACTTACCAATTTCAACAGTGATAGCTTGAAGAGTTTTTGTAATAATCTAGAAATAATTAGTTAAAAGGAAACACTAAGAAAAGATTGAGGCTAAAAATATAGCCTAATGGTATGAAATTTGTGAAAGGCAAGGCCCCGGGTTTAATCCTTAGTACTACCATCAATAAAATATAAGAAAAAAAAACTGAGAAAAAGAGATTTTGCCTAGGAAGACATTATGTTCAGAATTTCACAGGATTTTAATATTTGCACATAATACACACCAAATTTTAACGTTGTTTTCATTTTTACTGTTGAAACGTTCTTCTTTGGATCTACTGATTTTTCCATTACAGCGTCAATGTCCCTTTTTCAGGGTAGTTCAAAACCAATAATTTAATCCACATTCTACTAAAAAATTTAATGTAAGTGCTTTACCCAGATGTCTTTTTCCTGCTTTAAAAATCTGAGTTTAATTGCTAACCTCATTTTAAAAAGAATCAATCCAATGAAAAAAATGCTATGTTTTCCTCCCCCTCCCTTTAAACTCAAGGGAAAATACGGATGAACAACAAAAACAGGCTCTGTGTAGTCTTCTTTAATGCCTCACTTTTGTGCTGTATGAAATCAAAACCAAATTGTCCGAAGCAGCTCTGAGGTCTATGCTTGAATTATGCAGAGTGCTTGTGTTTGCAGTCATCTCTTGTGATGATTTTATTTTCTTCTTCTGGTATGCACCATCGTATTAACACATGCTAAGTCAGGGGCAGTTTTTAAATAGACACACTTTGGCTGCTCAATCCGCCTCTAGTTTTGTCTAGGCCAAACATTATTCTGGAGTTCCTAGTAAGAACGACAGATGAAGTGGACAAAGCCCTCAGAGAGGGTTTCATGAGACAAACTGGATCTTATTTTATACACAAAGGTCATCTTCTGTTACTCTGCCCATTTGGGTGGATATGTATATGGTTCTCACTTAGCTAGCTCTACAATGTAAAGCTATTTAAACAACAATCATATCAGAGAACCTTGTTGTCAACTGGCTTACCTTTGACTTTGATAGCCAGCCAGAATTATCTGTCATACATCATTTTCAGTAAGTGATCACATAAAAGGGAATGATGCAGGATTACTTGTTGGAAGTAGATTTTTAAGTGAAATTTCTTTCCAACATTAGAACTGTATTATTTACTTAACACCTTTTGCCTGTAATAGCACAAATCTATATCAGACCAGGTAAATTAAAACATACTGTCCAATGTAAAAGAGAAGGAAGATGTGTATCCTGGGCCTTGGCAGGGGTTATAACTAAAGCTACAGAAAATTTAGGAGGTCCCCCACCCCTTTCATCTTTCATGAGTGCAAGCATGTGTGGGCATGCCTCTCTCTCTCTCTCTCTCTCTCTCTCTCTCTCTCTCTCTCTCTCTCTCTCTCTGTGTGTGTGTGTGTGTGTTGTTCCCTGGGCTTACATATACATCCACTTCAGTATTTTTCCTCTAATCATTCTATGTCACTTCTTCTCCAGAGCATAACTTGTAGGTTCTCTTTTTAATAAGCTCTCAGTTCACAGTTTCAAGCAAGACAACCAGACGTATCCTTGCCTAAGGCAGGGTGTTTGCTCTTAGTTAGCCAGGATATGACTAGATTTTCATTTCCAGAGGAAAGAGTGTTGGTTTCAGAGACAGAGAATATATGGGATGGGGGTACCCACCCATCAAAAAGTAGCTCAGTTAAAAATGTTGTGGTTCAATTTACTTATATGCACACAGATACAACTAATTTTTCTATAACTGCCATACACCCAGTGAAAAGTTGTTATGCAGAACATTTAAAAACATTTGACAACATGGTTTAGGAAATTTTGTATATATTTTTGACCCTCATCTTTGTAAGTTTTGGGGCTATAGGTCATCACTCCCCACTTCACACTCTAAGTTCTAGCACCTGAAAACTGGGGATATTGATATATACCTCACAGGAACTGTGCTAGTTAACAAAAGCACATGTGTAGCTATTGAATTCAGTAGTCTGTCCTTCATGCTAATAGTAAAAGTAGCTATTATTAGTATCTTTATATTTAGAATGATTTAGAGTCACATAATCAGCATTTAAAAATCAAATGAAGTCATATATATTGTTAGCTCAAGTGGAGCTACTTTGAGGCATTCCCTGAAGAACTTGAATATATAGACACGAATGCTACTTTCTCAAAATTTAACTATAAAGCCATCTCAAAGTGAAACAAAAGGAAATGCAAAGTGAGTCTCAAGCCATCTTTCCCAAACTCCCACCACTAGGGAAATCTTTTCAGTTTTTGGTGGTGCCTGTTTAGTAACTAAATGTTATCTATTTTTCTTTCTTTTTTCTTTTTTTGAGACGCAGTTGCTGTGTGTAAATACCCTGGCTGTCCTGGTACTTGCTCTGTAGCTCAGGTTGGCCTTGAATTCCCAGAGATCCACCTGCCTCTCTCTTTTGAGTGCTGGTATTAAAGTCATGCACCACCATGTCTGGCACTAATGATATCTTAATATCTTTCATTTATTTCACTTTATATCAAATCACCATTCAAAATTATTTGACATCATGTTTAGAGTATTAGTTTTGAAAATATAGTGTGTATGCCCCCCTCTCTTTCTCTGTGTGTGTGTGTGTGTGTGTGTGTGTGTGTGTGTGTGCTGTATATGTGTGGACATATTCCTGTGTATATGTGTGTGTACATATGTATGTGTGCATAAGAACACCACAGGCTGGTGTTCTTATCTCCCTGAACCACTTTCTACCTTATTTGAATATGGTCTCTTACAAAGTGCATGTACCATAGCCTCCAGCCTTTTTAATGGTGCTAGAAATCCTTATTTAAGTCCACATGCTTGTGTGGCAAATGCTACAAACTGAGCCATCTCTTTCTAGCTCCTGAAATTATTATTTAACATGACCTTTACATAACTTTTCTAACAAATAGAAACTCAAGTGTGCAACATAGTGCTCATCATTCGACTGCATAAAGTGATCTGGTGGAAACATTCTCTTCCCAAGACAAAATGACTCCACAGACTCCAGATAAAAACATACAAAATCTTAATGAAGGCATACCACATTTAAGGAAGTAGAAAAAGGGAATCAGTCTGTCAAGGAACAGGGTGGAAGTGAGTCTCTGTGGTGACTGTCAGTTGCCAACCTCAGCTCTCTATGGGTGCTCTGGCAGCCGGTGAGATCTGCTCTCTTCTGGAGTGTGCTGGTTTGGATGGGAATGTTCCTCATAGGCTCCCGTGTTCAAACACTTCGTCCTTAGTTGGTAGAACTGATAGGAGAAGGATTAGGAGTTGTGACCTTGTTTGGAGGAGGGGTGTCACTGGGGGTGGGCTTCGGGTCTTTTTTAGTGTCTCTCTGTCTGTCTCCTTCTTGTTGACCAAGATGGAAATTCTTAGCTCCTGCTCCAGTGCCATGCCTGCTTGCCTGCTGCATGCTCCCGTCTGTGAAGGTCATGGATGGATGCACTATTGGGAACTGTGAGCCCTGGGCAATGGCAAGTTCATCAAGGTAAATGCTGTTCTGGACTCCTGGTAGTTAACTGAATTTATATAGGTATTAAATATAAGTACTTCTAAGTCTTGGACTGGATAGAATAATAAGTAATTTGTAGAATTCTAGCTATAAATATGGCATTGCCCATTGGAAAACCAGAAAATTCAGGTGTTTGAGAGTTTATTATCTAACTAGTGAACTCAAAAGGCACATGCATGGCATTTGTTTTAATACCTATGAATACTTATCTACATAGTTCTTCACAATAATCCAGTGTGATGACTGAAAGAGCTGAGATGCAGAAATAAAATGACTATCTAAAAGTCTATGATGAATTAATACTCAGTGTTGGAACTAAGAACAGACTTTGAAGCCAGGTGTTGGTGGTGCACGCCTTTAATCCCAGCACTTGGGAGGCAGAGCCAGGCGGATCTCTGTGAGTTCCAGGCCAGCCTGGGCTACAGAGTGACTTCCAGGTTCCAGGAAAGGCACAAAGCTACACAGAGAAACCTTGTCTCAAAATAAATAAATAAATAAATAAATAAATAAGTAAATAAGTAAATAAATAAATAAATAACAGACTTCGACATTCTGAATTCTTTTTCCATGAATCAGGACCACAGGACTATCTCTTTAAATGTGGAGATACTCAGTCTTCTCCCACAGATACAATTTCAAGAAAGGACTCAGGAGTTTGAATTTTACATTACAACTTTTAGAAATGTTGTTATTATTGTTATTTATTATATATGTATATATGTGTGCCTACATGAGCTTATGCACACCATGTCTGTGCAGATGTTCAGGGAGGCCAGACAAGTGTGTCACATTCTCTGGAACTGGAGCTACAGAGGGTTGTGATCTGCTTAAATGTGATTTCTAAGACTTGAACATGAATCCTCTCCTAGAACAGAACACATTATTAATTGCAGAGTCCTATCTCCAGCTCTAGAATCTGTATTTGAATAGAAACCCCAGGTGAGTCAGGTGCAGACTTTCTGCTTTCATACACATTGTATTAGATTATGCTGTGGAGTAACCCCAGAATTATGCCAAGTATGTGTAAGATGCTGGAGTACTGAATTGTGTTAGGAGGCAGGAGGTGAGGATGAGAGTCAGGGAAAGGGATACAATCCTTTGGGCAGACCTGTGCTGACCAGGCGTAGAGAGGTAACATTTGCCTTATGTTCCTTTAGTGATTTGTACAGCGAGTAGTCATTGCTGTGTTCAGCTCACACACAAAAGAAATCCCAGGAGGATTTTATCCTGGAATTCTTTTGAGTCTTTTTTTTCAAAATAAAAACTGGACACAAAATGTCTTAAATTAGGGAAGAATTCGGCATCAAATGTTTCTCTTTGCCCTTATATGGATTTTTTGAAGGCACTGTCTAAAATACCACGTTCTTTCTATTCTGTCTTCGTTGTGAAAGCAGGCAGTAGTTCCAGCCCTTGGATGCCTTTCAAGCGAAGATATAACACATAACAACAACACACTTTATATTTCTTTTCAGTGACACAGATTTTTATCATGTGAGGGTCAGGGTTGGGTTCAAAATGTTGCTCATTTAGGAGAGAAGAATTTCTGTTTCTCAGATGATAAAAAAAAATCAGAGTAAATGAAGTATAGGGAAATACTGATATCTACTTTGCAGTGATTGTGAACTGAAAACTTTAGAGATTACATTATATTCGACTGGACATTTAAGCATGAATGGTCATCTTTAATTCATCTCTCAACCCTCAAGTAGATGACTATGACTCTGGCAGCCAGGCACCTATTCAGAGCCTGGCTTTCAACATAGCCACTACTGTGTATTAGGAACCAGCAGGGGATTTCCCCCAGGGGCATGGGAAGTAGCAGGAAGTGGCCTCTCAATTGGACCATTGTCTAAGAAAAATTTCAACCATCTTTCCATTGGTCTGGTAAAAGACACAGAATCACCATATTTGTTCCACACAGAGGGAGTCCCCGAAAGCCTGAGCTAGTCCCTCCCCAAGCAACCTTCCTCATTTATTCTTCCTCTTCTTCAACCTTCATTTTGCTTTGAAAAATCGCTATACATATATATATATATATATATATATATATATATATATATATATATATATTTACCTCAAATAAGTTCTTTTTCACCATTTTGGGATTTTTTTTTTCTTTGTGACTGATCGCATTCTAGAAAACAGACAAGGTAATTTCTGCTCAATGTAACTTAAGGGCATTTGCTGGGCAAAGCCTACTCCACTTCATACACAGTTTTTATAAGCATCTGTCTTTCCCCTAAGCAAAGCATAGAATGTGAACTGATGTACCTCAACTATATAATTTTGATTTTCCCTAGTTCAGAACTTCATAATTAATGAGCTTTGCATAAATAAATTAGTCAAGAGACATAGTTATAGCTCTTTCTCCCTCTGCCTTATACTTCATGAGCTCACCAATTCCACAAGTGTAGCTCACCCTGTTGTTGTAGGAACCCCTGTCTCTGCCTCCTGCACACTGGACTTATAGTCAGATCTCCTCACTCACCTGCCTGCTGTACTTGAGCACTAAGATTTCAGTTCTGGACTTCATGATCATGTGGTGAGTTCTTAACCACAGAGCCAATGTCCTAGTTCCTTTTTATATATTTAACTAAGGTATTCAATTTTTCGTTATTCCAACTGTTCCTCATCTCTCATCGGTCAGAGATCACCTATATTCTATTTCAAATCTCTCCACACTGCACTCTGTAAGGGGCATGACTGAGATAAACTCATCATCGCTAATGCATGTGCTAGTCACTATAGTACCTTTTTAAGAGTCAAAACACCTTAACTCATTTTAAAGACTTTCCAGAAGCTATTTATGCTAAGAACATTGATTTGTTCTTACAGTCTTTTAAGTTTATTTCTTCTTTCATGTTTGCTTTGTGAAAGTATTGTTTCTGGCAAAGGCCTCCAAAGCAGCTTTCTTGATTCTCTTTTAGAAGCCTATCTTGTGATCTGTTACCAAATTAATGTTAGAAAAACATCGCTTTTTATCATGTCATTCTTTACTAAAATTGTCCTCCTTGACCTCCATTGTTTATATCACCTGAGTGGTGGACAGAGACTTATATGCCCCCCCTTCCTCCTGGCAGACATTAATAATCAATTATGTTTGTCTCCCTAAGAGTCAAGCATCCCAGGATGCTCAGTATTACTATATTCAATGAAATGCTTTTCGTTAGGCAGAGGTAGTTGTCTAGATGTCTTAGTCAGGGTTTCTATTGCTGTGAAGAGACACCATAACCACAGCAACTGTTATAAGGAAAAATTGTGGTGGCTCATTAATACTTTCAGAGGTTCAGTCCATTATCATCATGATGGGGAGTATGGCCACATGTAGGCAGACATGATGCTGGAGACATAGCTGTGAGTCTTACATCTTGCAGGCAACAGAAAGTCGACTGGGACACTGGGCAACATCCTGAGCATAGGATACTTCAGCGCTCACTCCTCCCCCAACACACACACACACACACACACACACACACACACACACACACACACACACAAGTAAGGACACACTTCCTCCAACAAGGCTGTACCCACTCCAACAAAACCACACCTCCTAATAGTGCCATTCCCTATGAGATTATGGGAGCCGATTACATTCAAACTACCACACAAAGTGAAGCTTCCTTTTCACATTCAGATCACAGGGGAAATTCAAAGACCTGCAACCAGTGAACACCACAGAAGCTGGTCCAGTACAAAACCTTCCTGCTTGGTTTAAGCATGTTTGTGAATCAATGCCCTGCATCTGCTCTGTGCTTTCTAGACTCTTGGTCACGGTTTCTAAACATTTTCAAGATGTCCTTACTCAGTTCTCCCTCTGTGCTAGGCCTTCCCCAGAGTGTCAAGGTCTAGATGTGGTGCTCCTGGCCCTCTGAGAGCTTCCTGTGCCATTCCAGGCAGGAGATGATTCAACACTCAAAAAGTATCTGAGTCACCCATTCTTCAATGAGTAGTAGTTTTACCAGCAGGCTGTCATGTAGCTGTTAGTTTCTTTGGGATTGGTGTCCTTCAAGTAGATTTCAGAAAGCACAGATTTTATTTTTACTTATTTTTTAAATGGTGTTTACTGATGAAACCTTATAAAATGTAGATAATTTTGTTTAACTTCACAAATGGAGGCAAGCGAGTACATACACAGACACAGTCACACACACACACACACACACACACACACACACTCACACACACACACACACACACACAGTGTTCTTTGGATTCTAGCATAAAAATGTAGTTTTCTTTAGTTTTTTTGAGACAGGGTCTCTCTATTAGCTCTGGCTGACCTGGAGCTCATGTGTCTCTACTTGCTTCTGCCTCCCAAGTGCTGAGATTAAAGTTATGCACTACCACATTCAGCAAGATTCTTAAAATGTAGAATAGTAAAGCCGTGTGGTAATTCTTAAACTTCAGCTGGGACTAGAGAAGCACTGTTAGTTAAGATACTACTAGTATTCTATGAAAGGAATGCAGCAATAGAATGACTCCTGATGACACAAATGCTATTAGACTCATTGGACATGCACTACTCAGCCACTATCAGAGAAACTTCTTCATGCAGTAGAAGGCAGTTAGTTAACACAGAGACCCACAACTGGACAATTTGCAGACCTCGTATAATTTTTTAGAAACCTTGCACACTCAGTCAGCTTTAAAGAGAAAGTCTATCACATTCTTCCCTTAAAATTCAGGGATTTATACAGAAGGAGAGGAGGAAAGACTTTAAGAGCCAGGGGTGGTGGATGACTCTAAGCAAACACCATTCCTTAGATACAACAGGGCTGATGCATACACATATGAACTTGCAGAGACTGTGCCAGCATGCACAAGGCATGAACAAGGTCAAACCAGACAAAATTCCAGCCTGAGCAGGGGAAGGAGACTCTGAGTCCCTCCCCTACCTAAGAGGCTCTTTGCAATCAATACCTGCTAAGCGAGCAAAACATGAATCTATTTAGTTAGATGTAGAAATATTAAGAATAAGGATTTATGTGGAAGAGTCCTTTTGTTTGTCACAGATGGCCTGTATTGTAGTGTAGAGACTGTCTTGTCTTCAACTTACAGATGGAAAAAATGGAGGCACAGAGTGCTTATAAATGTGCCCAAGGCTACCCATACATAGGTGACCTGTGATTTCTACCCTCTGTCAGCTTGGCCATCAGACTTTTTCTTTTAAATGCAGCAGACACACTCTTTTAATGTGAGAGTCCCCTAATTTTAATTTTCTTTTTCATCTCACCCATTTCAAAGTCTGGTGTGGTGATGGCTTTTATTGGGTAACATTCAAACTTGAGGTACAGTGATATATGTCAGGATGATGATACAGAACAACTATCATTGGCTTGTTGTAAGTGAGCAAATTGTGCTCAAAGGTTGATGTGAAATGCTGGAAACTAAGGAAGGGGAACGATAATGAATGGAGAGAAGACTGGGGAGATGGCAGCATAGTCTGAGAAAAATAAAAAGAAAGCTTTCAACACCTTTAGAGGAGGCTGTGACAGGGAGAACGGAGAAAGAATGCTGGAATTTTAAATGAAAACATGCTAATGCAGAACATTGGAAGACAATGAGTGACAGGGCATGGCTTTCTCGGTTACATCAGCTGAGTGCAGTGTATAGCTTCATATGTCACACCGATAAAATTATGGTTGCTAAACTATTAATATGATTGCTCAGTGTCAATGTCCAGGACGCCAGAGTTGGGGAAAGGCTGAAAACTGTAAGTACCCACTCTGGAGAGAGCTTCCAGTTTTTGTCATCAGCCATTTCTGTTCCTGAGGTTACTGAGGCTAAATGTCAGTGCTAGAGGAGTGAATTTGGGGCCAGCCTTCCATGGTTTGTCTTCTACAAGCCCACGAGAGTGCTCCTATGTAGGGTTGGTGTTGGAAGCAGCACTTACTAGGGAGGAGAAGGAGAATTGCTTCCTGCTCTTGTGCCTGGTAGTTTTAATTGAGTCTCAAGAGAATTCCCTAGAAGTCAATGGCTGCTGCACATCTCAGAAGGAGAGAAGTGTGCAAAAGGAGAGGTGGGCCTATTATCCCAGATCTCTTCTGACCCCTTTCAGAAACTGAGGGTGGAGCAGTTTGTTGTAACAAAATATCTAGTAGCTGGAAGTTGAAACATAGTTTGAACTATAAAAACAAAAACAAAAACAAAAACAAAAAAGCTAAAAGAGAATTTAACCCATTCAAAATCCAAGGTTTTTGAGGGGTGGGTGGGTGGGCAGAGTTGGCCAGTCTTAACATTTATGATTAATGGGTTGCAGTTATTGAATAAATTTAACTCATTATGTAGCAACACTATAATGTAGTTTTGAAGTTATTTAGACTTACAGAGAATTCAAAGTACGTCCTTGGGAATGCTTTGCTCCTTGCATTTGGTGTGATGATTATGGACTTTTCTACTGAAAGCACTTTGTAGACAGACAAGGAGTGGGTCTAAAGCCCTGCCTAAGAGTTACCCATTTCACTTGGCATAGAGGTGCATCTTGTCAAAATATATTGAGTGCTGAAGACTATAGTTATTATAGCTTAAAAGCTTTTTCAGATATTGATCTAGACACTGGAGTGTCCCTCCTTATATAGACAGAATACTCCTGAAGTCTTGAAGGAAGTGTACCAGGAAAAGGCAGATAAACATTGAGACTGCTTTTGTTTTGTTTTGTTTTTTCTTTTCTCTTTGACTAATATGGAGGGTTTTTTGTTTTTTGTTTTTTGTTTTTTTGTTTTTTTCTGCCCAGGAGCAAGTTGATAGGAATTTTACAGAGTTTTGGTATGGACAAGGACTGGTTGGGATGTCTGTGTATAAAGGTCCTGCCTCCCACGGCTTCTCCATGCAGGAGGTGGGCAGATGGCAGGCCAGCTTGGGGGGATAATTGGAGAACAGAATGAGAGGACAGAGCGTGTGTATAATGCTAAGCTGAGATAACACATGCAGACATCTCCAGCTCAGTGTCTGGCACAAAATAAGGACTAAAATGTTCATCTGGTGTCTCTATTGTTGTCGTCATATGTATTCATGTGAGTTCAGTTTACAGAGTCCTTCGACTGCTGCACCGAAGAATCTTGACGGAGCCTTCGAACTAGGAATTGAGGTTATCTGGAAAATGATACTGCTCCCACAGATACACAACCAACACTGACCCTGACAGACTTCTCTTGATTTCAGAAGAGTGGTAGACTCGTGTCTTTGCAAACTCCCTTCTGAGGTGTAAATCTGAGTTTCCTTGAGGCTCATCCCCATACCTTCCATCAGCACAAAGTTAGCAGCTGGTCTTCAAAGCGGCAGATGAGAGAACACATTCTCTTCACAGAATCTTTACAGATGGAATGGACCACAGGCAACCTCTGGATTACCTGTGTGTGGATGTGGAGACTGTTTTCCACGAAGCTCAAAACTAGTTAGTGCCAGAGAAGGAATTAGAGGCCAGCTCTTTTGATTTCTGAGTGAACATTTGCTTCCCTCAACATAAGGTAACAGATACTTTTTTCTTGTCTATCTTCTGGATAGCTTTATCAGGCCGTGTAAGCTATAAGATGGTCAAAACACAGACTGCCCTAAAAGGGAATCTTCTCTTTCAGGGTGTTTGGAAGAGGTCAGTATGGTCAAATGCATTTTTTTTTTTTTCAAAATTTTCCCAGACTTTTTGGCTAGTATTCATGGTACTAGTTCAAAGAGCTAGTCTCTGGTCTCTCCTGGGACCAGAGAACATTGGTTATATTCCAACAGGTGTGGTTTTTCTTTCACTGCATATCAGTTCAGAGTGGACACAGTGTACTCCTGGGGAGGCAACGAGGAGGGTGGGGGACAGGCAGCTTAAACTCTAAGAACAAGTTTGGAACTTTTCTTTCTTTCCTTATCTTCAGTCTATTTTCCATGCATGTCAAATTCAGGCCACAAAAGGCACAAGATTGCCCCATTCTGTGAATGTTTGCAAGTTCATGGAAGAGAGAGAAAGTGATGAAATTCTTTTCATTAATTTTAAGAAATCATTGGAAGGTTTTACTGGGGAAAAATGAAGAATACATAAATTGAGAAGTAAAAAAGTAAACAAAAAACCAGAGCTAAAAATAATTTCAGGTCCATAATCATCGCAAAGCTGATTAATTCTTCGAAAGAATAAAGCAGTTGGAATCACGGGTAGCTACATCACCATAGCTTTTCAAGACCACAGTGTCTAGTCACTGGATTTTACCAGGAGAGTTAATTAGCCCAAACTGTAGCTGCTTGTTGTTTTAGCTGTCTTCAACTTGAGTTTTATTTTTTATTTTTTTGTAAATACATTTTAAAGCTAATTATGATACACCTGGGGCTCAGGCCTAATGCCTGTGTAGATTTCCCCCAGGGAATTATTTTTGCATACACCAAAAATTTTTAACAGCAAGAACGTCAGAGGAAAATATTAATCTATAGACTCAGCAATGGGGGACACATAACCATTTCAACTCAGTAGACAAGAGGGCAAGACAAGCTTTGGCTGGAATTGAACGCTCAGTGCTTCTGTTGAGAGTGTGGGTGGCAGGCTTGCTTCCAGATGTGCTGGAGGTTGTGCTGTTTGTGCCCCTTAGCAGCTCTCACACAGGATGTGATGCTGGCTGGTAACCCAGAGACAGCCTGTTTGCTTTTACAGATCTGCAGGAAAGATTCAGCAGTCGCAAAGGGTGGAAGAGAAGAGAACATCTCCGACTCACCACAAAGGAGAAAGGGGAAGGAAAGGACCGTGGGGTCTGCTCCTTGAGTCTGCTGGATGAGCTATTTCCTAAGTTTAAAGCAAAGCCAGTTCTCTGCTCCCCTTCTTCCAGCTTATGTCCCTCAAATTTCCAGAGGCTTCATGAATGTTTCAGATCCTCTCTAGTACTAGCCCTGGTTCCTCTGTGGATTTCATAAAGAAAAGTAGCTTCCCCTAGAGCTGTGTCAGCTGGTGGTCCTATGGCTACTGGCTTCTCTGGGTAACTTTTGTCAAGTTTAAACTGTCTGGTAACTGGGTTAATGCCACCTGTCAGTCAGTTCCTTATCCTGCCGAAAAGCTGTTTTAATTTTAACGATCTTTTCTTTTTCCACAGAAGAGGTGTGCCAGGGTAGGTGTGAACACTCACTGGAGGCCAAAGCTGATTCCCTTTGCATTCCAGTGATGACAGAATCTTATTTGCTGCAGTTTTGTAGCAGAGTCGTGGGATGAGGAGATTTAGAAGACAAACTTTGTATTTGTTCCAGCATCAGGAAATCAATAAACAAGTCTCATTGTCCAACACCCAGAAAAATACACAGTGGGGAATGATAATGGATATGGAAGGTTAGGAATGTGAGGATATGAATGACAGAGGTAAAGTCCTCTTCCTTTCAGTTTTGTGATCTTCCCATTACCCATGAGACCACATGGTCTCTTACATCGCTATACTGTAGCAAGGAAGGGGAAAACCAAGGCAGTGTTAGACAACCTCCTGTTGAAAAGCTCTGCCTTACACAAGCAAGACTACTTGTATATAGCTGACTTTCCCCAAGTGGGAGTTTGGGAAGGCCAGGGTGTATTTATAAGCTCTATCTTTTTCTCCCCTGTCTGCCTTACCCCCTAAGAGGGTATGTGGTTGATCTCAGTCTAGGAGAATGCTTGGCAATGGAAGACCACCCAGGCTGTTCAGTCTGTGACCACTGCAGAGTCACCACAGGAGCAATAGGAGAAGCAGGGAGAACGGGGCAGACTTTGAAGTCCAGGGGTGAGAAGATCAAAGCTATTCTGGGGTTAACCTGAGGTAGTTTATACTTAGTACAACCTCTGCCCCAGTACGGCAATACTGGGCACATTAGACTACCTTGACTACATCAAAAAAGAAATAAAAAATTATAAATCAAAGAAGGGTTTGTAGTATGGGTGTGCAATCATACTAATTTTTTTCTTTTCTTGCTGCTGTTTGATGTGGTGATGGCAGAGTGGGAGGTTTGGCCACTGGCTCCATGCTTGTGAACACCGAGCCTCTGGTCTGTAGGTGAGCAGGAAATCCCAGCTACTCTTCACATTTGCGGGGATAAGAAGCTTCCTAAAAGCCCCAAACTACCAATCCTAACTTGTCCAGTCTCAAGGAATGGCCGTGAACCCTGTAGTTCTGTAGTACTTGGAAGGTCACTGACTGACTCCGAAGCCCCTGCTTACTACTTCTATCATCCTGGAAAATCTGCAAAATGGAACTGATGTTACTTTCCAGAGGAGATTTAGTGACTTACTGTGCACAGAGGTCTAAGCATGGGAAAAGCTCCTAGGAATGCTCAATGGACTTTGACACTTAATCCTTGTTAGATATGTGATTATGATGCTTAGTGTTCATTGTCAACTAGGGTAGGTTTCTAGTCATCAAGGATACATACCACTGGGTGCAGTTATTACCAGAGAGCTCTACCTGAGGAAGGGAATCCACCCTGACATGTCCAATGGGCTGTATGTCCACATAGAAGAGAAGAGGGCAACAGACAAGTCTGCTGAGCCTCTGCTCCATCTTGCTCTGCTCTCTGGCTGTGGACACTCTCTGATCAGCTGCTTGCACCTCTGTCTCAATGCGTTGTCTGCCATAGTGGACAGCACCCTCTCAAGCCATAAACCATAGCCAATCCCCCTTCTCTTCGCTTGTACTTTGTCAGATATTTGCTCAAAGTTGGAGAAAAGCGACTTGTACACGGGCTTTATTATTCTATTTGGCCCTTTTGGAGAATAACTCTTAGTATGTGGAAGTCACTGAAAGTCCAGCCAAGCTGAAGTCTAACCAAAGGGATCTGGTTTGGCTCTGTTTTCTAAGCTCAGAGCCAGGCCATCAAAAAGGATTGAACACATATTAGGAGAAAAAAAAATTAAGTAATGAGGTGGGTGTGGCTGAGACCATGAAAAATCAATGCCACAATATTATTATTGGTTTGGCTCTTCCTCATTTATAAACATTAAGCCAGCTTGAGTAGTTCAGTTTCAGTCCCACTGACAGGTTCTTCATTTTCCTTCAAAATCTTGGGTATATGAGAAATTTCACACACTCTGGAGCAGTGTTTGCCATCATGGATGAGTCAGGCGCACTCTATATTTTCGCCTTGCACTGTGGGAGCAAGTCTAGGTCTTTGATGGGAGAATGAATTAGACAATGAATAATAAAATGGTTTGACCCTATGGTATCAAAACTTAAAGAACATCAGCTTTGCCCTGCCCTTTCTTCTCTTTTTTTAGGCTTGTGACCTTGGAATTAGTGCAGGGTATCACTAGATGCCCCTGGGTTCTTCTGGGAAATCACAATATGTCAAAGAAAGAAACTAATAATGTACTCCTTAGATAAGAAGCACTTGGCTTGTGTTATCTTTGACTTGAACCTCTTCTAGAGACATGATCTTCTTTAGATCAATAGCTAAAATGGTTGGTTATGGAAAAGAGAAGCAACAGTGACCCTGACCTTGTAGGAAAATGAGACAACATCTCTAACCAGAGAAATAATTGAAGAGGAGAGGAAAGCATGAGAAGGGAGTCTCACACTGAGAAACTGAAAACAGGTCATGTTTTTCTGTGATACTAAGCTTTCTTCTATCATCATATTTCTAGAGTTGGCTTTTTTCATTTTTCCTCTGTAAGCCAGAGGATTAACACCCAGAATTTGTGGTTGGATGTGTGTGTGTGTGTGTGTGTGTGTGTGTGTGTGTGTGTGTGTGTGACTAATGGCCTTAACTTGTTTTTGTTAGTACTTGGTATTTACTGAATTGCAGTAAGTGAATAAAGAAAACCTTTCTCAGTGATGACAAACACACACTAGGAAATTATTATATGAGTTTATCCATTCCCACTGGTCTTCAAATTACCAACAAATTGAATCATTTAAAGCATATGATATTATATTTTAGTTCTGTCTATATACTGTTCACATCATGTTTTAAAATAACTCTTGACAAGGGGAAGAACCTCGCTATCTTACCAAGCGTCCCTCTGTAAGATCCACAGCTTAGCTCAAATCTTTTGTTCTTATTTAGAGATATAGTTTACACATTAAGTAATTTGTTAACAGCCCAAATTATTTATTTTTTTCCAGTTTCAAAACTTCCATCACCAAATTCTCCTGCTGTATGGATAGTGTGAGTGCTATACTGTTTCCTGGTCATAACTACCAAAGGGAAGTCATTCAAAATTGCCAAGACTTCCTGGGCCTCCTGACAAAGGACTTTTATTATTCTCAGTTCAAAATGGTTGCAATGAAATTCTTGCCAAGATCAAGACAGTAGCCACCACTTATCCTTGAGAATTGCTGTGTGGCCAGGAGGGGAGAGATTTCTTCTTAACATTGTCTGGGTCATACCTTCTCATGCAGTTGATGTGGGAGGAAAGGCTAATTCCGTGTGTCAAGGTGAGGCCACTTGCCTTTTCATGTGGGGAAATTGCTGTCCCATGAGAGACATGCAGAAAAACAAGGACTTTCCCAAAGTTTTAGACAACCCCTTCCCCCCTTCACATTTCAATACACTTGTGCTAGACTTGGAGTATTACATTCCTAGGATGTGTACTGTAACTGCCAGCTAGTCAGAAATTGAAAGTCAAAGATTTTTTGGTGCTGCATGAAATTATATATTATATTCAAGTTTCCTGAAGGAGTTCAACCTGTTGAGATGTTACCCAGCTCTGGTATGTGTTAAAAGTTTCCAGTCTAAGTTAGGAGTAAATAATTTCTTTAAATCTAGTCACCTCCTCTTGTACAAAATGTACAAAATCATTTTAGTAAGGATCCTAACTAATTCAGTGTATATTTAATGTTCCTGAAAATCTAGAAGGAACCTAAAGATACTGATAATGTCCTTGTAGAGATGGTAAAAACTTCATATTTGAGCTGCCTACATGTGATGCAGACTAACAAACTCAAAGGTCTTTGATTCCAATTTCAGTGAATTAGCTACAGTAAATATAGACTTACGGACTGAGAATAGACTAAAAGCAGAAAACATTACACATAAGAATTACAAAAGAACATTACAGTGTATAGAATAACTGGCTAATAACTCAGCATCTTGAGTCAAACCCATCAACACCAATGTATAAAGAATAAATATGGTAATAGCAGAACTTTTGGTTTGGTAATTTAAAACTTGTATAGTTAGATGTTAAAAACCTCCTTTGTAGGGAACAAGGTATTCTCATTGTCCTCATGACCAATGCCTTCATATTTTGGTGCTTTGAATTTACAAGGACAAGAAAATCATAATTATCAGTTAGAATGAGCTACCCAGCAATTTCTTTTGTTATGGACACTATGCTGCATCTTCTCTTGATTATGATAAAGTTTATCACTATGATTTTACAAGTGTTATATTTTTATGTGAATAGATGTCATGTAAATGTCTGTTTAATTTTGCAGAGGAACAGGAACATGTGAATTGTTAATGGAAAGGAGACTTTGTAGAAGCAAATGATGGGCATAGATAACTACAGCTTACTGCATCTAAAATTTACTGAAATGTGAGCATCCTTCCCACAATGCCTTTGAGTGAACTTTTTACATACATTGCAGCATGTGCAGTAGGTAGCTGCTGGTGCTTTAAGATTTGATGTGTATTTAACTGTAGAACCCATGTTGTTTTAATAATAATATTCATTACAGGGAACTGAGCTTCTTTACATAAAGAACCAAAGTGAGGATATGTTCATTGGTGTGGTTCTGTCTGACATATGCTATAGTGATATTTTATTTGTATTGAAATGTGATTTTATTTGTATGTTAATAAAGTTGCCTTGGGGTCAGAGCAAGCCATAACAGAAGCTGGGCGGTGGTGATGCACGCTTTTAATCCCAGCACTTGGGAGGCAGAGCTAGGCAGATCTCTGTGTGTTCAAGGATACAGCCAGCATGGTGACACATGCCTTTAATCTCAATACCAACCATAGAAGACCTGGAGGTCTGTACAGACAGGCAGTGATGAGGAGGTCATGTGGCTGGGTTTACAACCAATGAGAAAACAGAACAGAAAGTCTATAAAAAAGAAAAAAACACCCAGAAGTAGCTCTCTTGCAGAGAGGAAAGACAGAGCAGCAGTCAAGGGTAAGGTTTTCAGCTCTCAGCTGTTGCTCTGACTTCTTGGCTTTTAACTTTGCAACTGGCTCTGTGTTTCTTATTTAACAAGACGGTTACATCTACATTTGGCGCCCAACGTGGCAAGAATTCCTTAAAAAACCGCTTGGCTTGGCAGTGGGTCCGGCTTCCCGCCTGGGCGGGCCCGGCTCCCTAGCTCTGGCCAAGCTTGGGCCTAGCTCAGTTTAGGACTCAGGCCCAACCTACTTAGCTACGAGCGGTTACAGCCGCAGCTGGAGTTACTTGCTTAAAAAGCCGGTGCTACAAACAACTCAGGCCTGCGGGAGCTACCGCTAATTGCAGGAGCAACACACAACTGCAGATAGGCTGCTTTTGGCTGAAACGCCAGCGCACGTGGTCGGTCGGAGCTTAAGGAAGCCAGAGCCCAGGCTCGACTGGGCTCAAGCGGGAACACTTGGTTGGATTCAAGCTTTTAGCCAGAACGTGGCTACGCTTTCTCTCTCTCTCTCTCTCTCTCTCTCTCTCTCTCTCTCTCTTCTCTCTCTCTCAAACCTACTTCATGAAAGCAGGTGTAACATTTGCCAAGAGATCTAGTTCTATATTTATACAAATTGAGCATTGATTGAGAAGAATCTTAAAACCAGAAATGGCGACATTTGTAAGGCTGAGACTAATTCAGAGTTGTGAAGAGAGTTCCAGTGCCCTCTATTATATTTTAACTGCTGCTGTCAACTATATCTCTAGGATATGTCTATTTCTGTCATAACTTCTATTATCGGCCCTGAATGTTGTATAGTTGTTCAGTTCAGAATTAGAATCCAAGCACCATATCTACAGGATCAATTCAACCACTATCAACTAAGGTTGCCTTTGTTTACATTGGAATATGGTGACTTAGTTGTAGCCAAACTCACTTTTTGCCCTGTCCCTTATTTTCATGACTGTGGGTCTCAGGTTTATACAAAATTAGAATTCTGAGCTATTATCACAACTTTAGAAAATAACTCAGGGATGTAAGTCAATTTGTACTTAACTATTGCCAGGAAAAGAGGCAATGTTAAAGGACAACCTTTTCACATCACAGGTGTTGGTCACTCAGGTTAGCTCTGCTGTACCTCAGTCTTAGTACAGTTAAGATGTGCAGTGGCTATTTGAACTAAATGGGCAGAAGTAGTTATATTTCCTTAAGTGATTCATATTGAGAGACAGATGGTGGTGTTTTTAGAGGTTAGGGATCTTGCTCATATATGGGAGTTCTTTCTGTGCCCTGGATGCAATTCACTGAAATAAGGAAGGATATGCTATATGTAGGAGTGATCTGTTGAAGTGGCTTTGCCTATATGTATGTAATAATCTAGGATGGATCTAAAAGAGTTTTATCTTGAGTCACACTCAGAAGGTAGGAAGATTTATCATGTATATCTTTTAAGAACATATTCAGGTAGTATTGGAACAATAATGACTTTATTATGTGCCATTTTATATTGGAAGACAACAAAACATATTTTGAGAGTATGAGTATAGTCAATTTACTCCATGTCAGTTGTAAAATTTGTATGAAAATATAATCAACTATTACTTAGGTGTTCATAATAGCTGAATTAAACGTTTTTAATAAGCTCTGGATCAGATTTGAATTAGTAAATCAGTTTTAAAACCTGTTCCATGCCATGGGACATACCATTACATTTAAATTTCTACTACTTCCAAGATATAAAATAAATCACATTTTATATTTTAAGGAATTGTTTTAATCTTTTATAACAGTATGCATGTTTCAAGATCTCAAGAATAAATGGTAGAAAAAGATTTACATTTTGAATGTCAGATGTAAGCATTTTCAATCTTTTATATATTTTTCTTTCTCACCCAACTGTAGTTAGAGACAAGCTGGGAAAGTGTACATGTACCTATTTATATTGAAATTGTGCACAACTTTTTTTCCATTTTACTGATTAATTTTGTTGTTTGAGAATTTCATACATGTGAATGATGTATTTTGGTCACTGACTTCAGCCCCAACTCATATTTCCTTCTCTCCTTCCCTTTCCTAGCAACATCTCATCATTGCCAGACTTTTGTCCCGTTCATTCATCTCAGCCAAGGCCATCAGTATGACCATGGGATTAGAGCCAAGAAGTAAAATAATGTGTCTGTTAGAAAAAGAATTTAGAAATTTCTGTCTTCTGTGATTTTATTACTTAGATTGGAAAAAGTGAAGTCCTTGTGTTTGCTTCTGCCTCATAAATGAAACATCACTACTCTTTCACAGACACCCATCCATGGAAAGATGGTGAAGGAGAAAGTAACTACAAGACACAGAAAATAAAGAGAGGAGAGGATATATTAAGTGCCATTGGAATTCACATAAGGGCTTCTGGTTTTATTTTATTGCAGGTCTCTGTGTCCAGCAATGACAAAATATTCTTTCAGTCATTCCAGACCCAACCCACTGGAAATCCCGCACATTTAACTTACCTTCTGTAAGGTAGTGAGCCAGTTACAAGAGTGTTGCACACTTAACTTACCTTCTGAAAGGTAGTGAGTCAATTACAAGAGTGATGTACACTTACTTACCTTCTATAAGGTAGTGAGCCAGTTTCAAGAGTGGTCCTTCTTGGACTTTAGGGGAATACATCAAATCAAATCATATCCATTGCTGGTCTATCACAGCAGCTCAGAAGTGAAGGGAGCATCTGGTTAATGCTAAGAAGTTTCTCAAGTGTAGCAGGAAGAACACAGACAAAGTAGGGATGCTGAACCAACAGTGAGAAATGATCAATATTGGAATAGTCCTTTGATTTTAAATTTCTCCTAATATATTTGGTGTCTTTAGCTTTTGAACAAAAGGATAAATACAGACTTTAAAACAAAATGTGTTTTTCTCTATTAATATTCAATACTTCATTCTGAATATGGAGTTATCATTCATTAATTCTGGAGTAGGTCACATATTGGCTTATAAATTCTGAAACCGTCCAAATTACTCAAGACTATTTATTACCAGTTAGAGTGTGCACTAAATTTTTTCTGTCCTTAGCCCAGGGTGATTGGAAATAAGCTTTTTTATGAGAATTTCACATCTTAGTTTTAAATAATTTGCTTAGTTAGTTGAGAATGTTTTACCAATATCCATAACATGCAATATAAACTCTAAATATTCTAAAAGATTAAGAGAAAACCATTTATGTTATTAGTATTTGGATTTTCCTAGAGATTCTGATTTTTTAACTTTAGGCTTAAGCTTTGAACTATATCTGGCGGGTTATTTTTATCTGTTTGGCCTTCAGTGATCACATCCATGTTTGCGTTTTCTGAAGTCTTCAGTAAAATGATTCACAGATACTCTATACTCCAACCTAATATCAGGGTTGCCCTTTTTTACACATTGCAAGTTTTTACCTCAAGTGCTACACCATAAATTTACAAGGAATTTTTTTTATTAAATTATAACTGAGAGGAGCTGATTTTTTAACATAGCAAACAAAAAAATCCTTCATGTAAGGCTATAAAACCCATATTATTTACCAAAGAGACCTTTCCTGTCTCCCAGGTAAACACTCACAGTGTGTAGACTTGTGTAAATACATATTTAGGAGTGGCTAAATATGGCAAGGTATTTTTAAAGGCATATTTACAAAGCTGAATACATACACTGGCATTTTAGTCTGTGGAAGCACACTGCTTTGCTGTCTATTCAAAATCCCAGCAGGACTGTGGTAGCATACGCTGGAAACAGAAATTGGATTTAAAACATTAATTTCTAAGCAAATTGCTAAGGACAGGTCCTTAATTGTTTCAAAAGTGTGAAAAGTTTCAACTATGGAAGATCGGGGTTTTTATTTTTTTCCAGTGTGACTAGAGGAAGATTGACCAGAAGAAACTCAGGAGTCATCCATGGTAGTCAAGATGCTTTCTGAGCATCTTTTGTATAAAATAGCTATCATTTCAGTTCAGCTCAGATACCACATTACGGATGCGTAGGAAAACACTGTTAAGACATTAGAGTAACTGCTAACATGTGAAGATAGAGGTTGTTACTGCAGCTGTGACGGGATGCCGCCTATGACAATGTAGCGAAACTGTCAGGAAGATTCACCGAGTCTCTATGTATCTTCTGGTCGGAAGTTTTGTTTTGTTTTGTTTTCTCTAAGAGAAAAAGAATGGAGTAAGAAAAATAAGGTTGCAGATGTATGGAAGAGTCCTACTCGTGTTCCCTGCCTTCCTCTTGTCTCGCAGAACGAATGAGGATCCAGGCACCGAGGTGTACCTTCCAGACGGGACGATGAGCGTTACAGCAAACTCTAGCTCTTCAGGTGTCTCAGGAGCCTGTGACTGGGGAATCAAAATGGGGCCTTTATTTCCATTCTCATGCTGTGTGCCACTATTTCTAAAGCTTCTCAATATCCTGCAATGGGATAATTTAAACATCTTTTTATGGCAAGCCATACGGGGACAAAGAATATTTATTCAGTAAAATGGTTTCTCCATTAAAAGCTACACGGAGCTGAATCTTTTGACTTTACAAAATGTTCATCGCAGGAATCGATTTCCCCCCCCCCAATGATATGAGCACCACAAATTTTGCTTAAATATTTTAGGTTCTAAAAATAGAACTGTCTTATTAACTTATTGTGTGAGAGTTGTAATGACTCTGGACTGCAGGGAAGTCGAAGACCGGAGCTGACTCCATGCTCTTTAACTCTGCGCGGAGCACTGGAAAACATGCTTTCCCAGCACAAGACAGCTGTCTTCATCACCCCCTCCCACCCCCCACCGCCCCACCCCGCCCCAGGAATGAGCAGGTATAGCATTTTCATTGATGTCTTCCTCCCTTCACGTTATTCTGTGGGCTAAGTATCTCATTTCCATGTAAACTTCCACTGGGAACACAAATCGCTGACGCCACATCTACTCACAGCAATGCCACACCGTAAATTACACTGAGAAAATGCCGCTTTGGCCGGGTGGGGGTGTGACAGAGGGAACTGAGCTAGATAAAAAGCCACTGTGCCGCTGCCCAGGCTGCAACCCTGTCCCGCTGACCACTGATAAAATTTATCACTGGGCCACATTCGGGAAGGCAGCTCAAAGAGAAGTCGCCTGTGGTAAAACGTGTAACAGCAAAACAGCCAACAGAGCTGCTACTTCATTGGAAAGCACCATCTGAGGCTTGGCTTTTATGGCCCTGGTGAGAGAACCGGCTCCTGACAGGTAGCTGAATAGCAGCGATGGGCATCTTCAGAGCTCACCAGGGCACCCCATCTGTCCAACGCCACTAACCACAGGAGACGCGAATGAACTCTAGCACAGTAACATCCAATCCAAGTATTCATTCTTTGAACACATGATCTGCCAGCATATATCGCCAAAGCGAATTTTGTAGACAAGAGTCCTGTACATTTCCAGATTATTATTATTATTATTATTATTATTATTATTATTATTGTTGTTGTTGTTGTCGTCATGCTTCTGGTCTGGTTTATGGAAAAATAAAAATACTTGAGCTGTACAAAGGAAATCTCATTCCCATGACATTTAAAATCCTTGAGTTGGATAAGACTTACAGGTTTGAAAACAGTTGGAGAAGTTTACACTGGCTTGGCTTTCAGTCACTGTTTAGAATGGCTTTTCAATAAAAGTGTCAGCATCACAGGATTTTGCCCATTTTATTACCTCTGCTGCCTGTAACTCATACCCCAAGACACTTATAGGTGCACATGCTACTCTCACACATGTCCCTGTGTGATGTCCATTTCTATGTGTGCACTGAAAAGGTCACATGCTTCCAGGAGAACGCCTTCAGCTGACGTTAGAGAAAGTGTGTTGTTGAAGGTCACTCAGAACATACACAAAAGCATCAAACAATGTTAGGACAGCCCAGTTTTAACTTCCTCCCATCAACCTCAGTCCCTAGGACGTTCATAGAATTCTGCTATGTCCAAGTCACATTGTATCACCCTGTCTCAAGACTACATGTATACTTTACAGGTTTTATCCCTTATTCAATGTTTTCTACATGGAACCTGACTTGTCAGTTTGCTTTCTGAATACACCTTGTTCATAAAGAACATTATTTGATTACCTCATTCCTCAGAGTTTGGCAAACCAGAATGCCATCATTTATTCAATGCCTAGAAGATACTGGCTATTACTTATGGAGTTTATATAAGTTAACTAATGTGACCTTAAAAATTCTGTGAAATGGATTTTATTTTATTTTATAAAGTCAAAGTTTCAGATTTATATTACCTTCATTGTAATATAATATTATAAAGTGTATATGAAGAAGGCAGTTATTTTTCAAGATTTCAAACTTACAGAAAGCACAAAAATGCCTTCGATTTGACCTTCACTGACAGAATGAAATAATATAGATGTGGTGTGAGGCTGTGGCATGCATGTTTCCCTTCATGATTAACCAAGGGGTGTTCAGAAGTCATTTAACCCCTTTGGATCCCAGTTGCTTCAAGTGTAAACATGGTGTTTTAACAGTGAGGGAAAAGTGATGGGTCAGCTCATCTTTATAGACTCCTTAAATATTTTTAAATGCTTCTTATAAAAGGACAAAAAAAAAATCACATTTGTGTTAAGACACAGAGCAGAGTCACCAAAGTCCCTTTCAGTCTCTGGCATTGATTTTGCTACTGTAGTCAAGAGTACAATGCAATTGAAAAATAGTTTCTTTATATAAATTGACAAAGCAACCCAGGAAAGAAAGAGAAAAATAGGTAATGAATCTGCAGAGAATGCCCATTATGATCAAGTCAGCATCAGCTGACTCTGAAGCCATGATCAATGTGCTCACCCCATGTCTTTGAGAGTCTCTGTTTTGAAAATGGAAGATGAAGCTGATGATGGAACACTTAGGGGCTGTGAGCCAAAAAGGATTATTAATCGTCTATAAGGAGTGAGTAATGTAGACTTTGGGGTACCTGCTTTCTGATTGCATAGGTCATTTTTAGAAAAACAAAGTCTTTGTGCCAGCTTTTATTGTAAGAAGTAAAGCCAATTTATGGTCTTGAAGGAAAGAGTCTGATGGACAAGATTGATGGTTATTGCTGAAAGGGTTGCAAGAGGGTTGCCCTTTCACTAACAGCAAAGGCAAATGAAGGCCAGATAAGAGCAGAGCTGAGGACCCAGTCTCTCTCTAAAGCCAGCATCCAGACAGAGTTTGCCTTCACCCCACATTCATGTGTTCATGCCTTTCTATTCTTCAGCAGCTTGTCCAAAATCTCTGGATTTTAATCTTTTCAGATTTTTAATAATTTTTACAGAGCCCCTAATAAACACGGTATCAGGAACTGGTGGTACTATGTGGTAAGGTCCTGTAGAGGGTAGCTGTCCACTGAGTCACTACAGCGGGGTCAAGCCAAGGGATTTAGGTAAAGATATCACTTGATCACACAAAAACACTAACAAAGTATTTGGATTTAAGGGGACATAGTTTAAGGCAAATAGAAAGGAAGACAGAAATGATATACAAAGAGAAAAATACTAAAAATGAAAAAAAAAAAAAACCTCCCTTGCTTGGAAGTAGTAGTAGAAAAATATGCACAGACACAAGTGTTTCCAGGTTTGTTATTATGAGCATAGCAATAATAATCTATTGCTTTAATTCCTTCACTTAAGAATATCCTAGTAATAACACATTCTGGAAATAAAAATGGGGAAAATGTCCTCCTCACCTACTTCTCCCAACCCCACATTTTTAATATACTGTGGTTTTTACTCATTATCACCTGGACGGTTGCCTCTTATTGAGAAACTTGAAACATCTGATGTAAGCACAGAGCGTCAGCCCAGAGGAGACCTCACATTAGCTGTCTTGTTCTCCTTTAATTTGGGAAAGATAACCTTTGAAAATCAGATATCCAGTACTAAAATAAGGCCTGCAAGCCGAGCATAGGTTGATGCTCATGTGTCTCTTGACAGTGGTTGAGAACTACAACCTCCTTCTGAGGTGACAAGACAGACTTCACAGTCAGAACAGTGAGCTTTGGAGAGGTGCCCCGAAGCAACCCCAGGCCTATCCCAGGGACAATGTAACCTCCTTTTGGCATGGCCCATGTAACATATCAGAATATTGGAAACAAACTTATTTTCTTCTAAAAGATTGGCTCCACTGACTATTATTATGACTTCTGTGGTTAAAAACAAGTCATTGTATTTCCTAATTCCTCGTCAGTTGTATACAGGCTCACTGAAATAATTCTTTACCTAAAAAGAGAATAGCATGTCTTTGGCAAGTAACTTACTATAATGTTCATGGTACTGTCATTGGGAATTTTAATTATCGAAAAAAGTGCAATTGTGGCTTAAGAAAGAATATTGAGACAACTGAAACAAGAATTGGTTTTTCCTTTTGGAAGTAAACCTTTTGAAAATTTTAGTTTTTGCTGTGTTAGGAATCAAACCCAGGGAAATACACATATTAGTTGGCCATACCCCAACTCTTCACTTAAATGAAGAAACAGAAAGTAGACCTCCAAATTGCAATTGGAATGAAATTGGCAACTGAATAGACAGATAGTCTTCCAACCTTTTTCAAGCTTTTAGAACTTTTATCACAATTTTGCAATTTTATTTTAGTGTTTATTTTATTTCAGAGATCATTCTGTTAATAAACTGATTTTAAAATAAGATTTATAGCTACTATTATCCTATTATTCATTACAGATGTTAGTGTGGTAGGGCATGGAGGTAACACTTGCTTTCATCTAATAGTAACTTGCTCTTGAGTACCAGTAAGGTAATGCCTATGGCTACACAGTACTATCTAAGTACTGGGAAAGGAAAAGAAAATAATGGATGATTTCCTCTTTCATATCACATCAACCAGGAATGTTTCACTGATGTTCTAAAAAACTCAACTTACTAGACAATTTATTCTCTAACCACCTTCTCATGGTATAGTGTGTCTATCTGTCAAGATTTTGTAAAAGCATTTCTGGATGAGTGTGTCATAAACAGACAAAGACTTGCAATTAGAACTTCTTAAAGGCAATAAAAATTGAAGATGTGTATCCATTACTCCAGTTACTTCAGTGGATACATTGGGAGAATCAAGTTGGAATGCTTCTTGAAATGTCTATAATCATAGTTACACTTGAAATTTAGGCTTAATAGGCAACAATAAATAGTGTGTTATCTTCAGAACTCAACATGTGACCACATGGAAGAGTCTTTCCATGTTGTAGTCAAGGCCACTTGAATTCCACATTGTAGTTTTCAAAGATGACACTCTAAGCCATTCATCTCTCCTGAGACTTGGTGTAGTTAACACCATTGAAGTTGCACTTCATAAGCAGACAATCTTTTCAGGCAAAGCTCTTAGGGAATCCAAGATGCACTGTTGGAAAGAGCTCCGCTTACTCCATTCTTAACTCCTATCTCCCTTAAAGGCCTCATCCTGTCTCAATTTTAGGCTTTTGTTGTTGCTGTTTTTTATGACTTTTTTTATTTGTTGAGATTATAATGTAATTACATCATTTCCTCCTTCATAGCATCCCTTATATCCTCCCCTGTATTCCCCTTCACTGTCTTTCAAATTCATGCCCTCTTTTCTTAAATTGATTGTTCTTATAGGTATATATGTATATGCGTATACATACCTATTTCTAAATACATAAATGTAGCTTACTCGGTCTGTTTAATGTTACTTGTATATATGCATATTTTCAGGGCTGACATTTGGTTTTAAATGTGCTCTTCCCTGGGGAAGTCTATTTCTCCCACGCTCAGCATTCTCTCATGTCCTGCAGTTCTTTGTGTGGAGTTGAGGCCTTGTGGTCTTTCTCATCCACTTTGGCATGTTTATTGATGTTGTACTTGTTTAGCTCATGATTAGGTAGTCTTGTTGATGAAACTTTATGGATGTAGCTTCTACATTCCTAAGAGACACAATCCCATAGCAAACTCCCTGATGCTCCGGTTCTTACAATCTTTCTGTTCCCTCTTCCAGAATTTTCCCTGGCCCTTAAGTGGGGGAGTTTCATAACCTACTGTTCAGATCCAGAAGCCTATGGGGAACATTTTTTGTTCAAACCAGCACATTCTTCTCCCCGCTGAACACAAGACTTCATGACTGTTTTTCACCTCCATCCTAACTTTAGTTCTCTATGTAAAAGATATATATTAGTTCTTCAAAGTAACTGTGACCACCTTCCTTCCCAGATTCAGAATAGACTGTCCCCTTCATAGCCTTATATAAGGATTTGCCTGATCTGATTACTGTCTTTCTTTACAAGGTCACCCTCCATTGAAGTTATGCTTTCTTGCCCTTGGCATTTTGCACAGATTATTTTGCCTGCTAACCTTCTGTAATTACCAACACTTCTCTCTGGCTCAGTTGAAACTCATGTGTTAGTGTTTTGCCTGAATGTTAGTATCCATAGGAATCCTTTATAGGCATTTATTCTTTCTAGATATGTCTTGACATATCTCACAACAATTTAATTTTTCCATTGAGATTTTCCAATGGAGATTATATTTCTTTATATTATGTATCTTTGCAATTTATTTACTTCTCTGTCCATATTATATAGTAAATACCAATAAGGTAATTACTCTGTTTGCATTTTTCAGTTTCATACAAAGAATTTAGCTTCATATTCACAATTTAAAGTGCATAAAATGAGCCAAGCAGTGGTGGTGCATGCCTTTAATCTCAGCACTTGGGAGGCAGAAGCAGGCAGATATCTTTGAGTTAGAGGCCAGGCTGGTCTACAAAGAGAGTTCTAGCACAGCCAGGACTGTTACACAGAGAAAACCTGTCTTTAAAATAAAATGAAATAAAATAAAATAAAATAAAGTGCATAGAATGAAAACATATTGATGACTGTATACTTGGCTGTGAAACTTTCAATCCAAGTTAACCGAGGAATGTATCCAGGCTCATTCTCTGTTTTTGTTTTGGCTTTTTTCTTGTTTTGTTTTGTTTTAAATAAGAAATTTTGTACTGTATTAAAATACTAGCCCAAAGGGAGATCTTAGGGTACACTACAAGGACGAGATGCTGAAGAGCAGAGGGTGGGTCCCTGTTAAGACTATCAGAGCTGTACACTGGACTTATTCCAGCCCAGTGTTTACACTTGGAGGAGCAACTCAAGCTTTCACTGAAACAGCCATTTGTGTTGTGTTTTAGTTAATCAGCTCATTTAGTGACCATACATCTCAAAGGTGTCATGTCTTTATATCTGAAGGGAAAGTATTTCTCAAGCCTCTCTTCTTTATTCTTACAAATGTTATAAATTGTGTGGCATTGTTTTCTTTCCGTTCCTTGCGCCTCTGTTTTACACTAAAACACTATTTCTATTCTTCCACAAAACTAAAACTGTTTAAATAGTGATCGACTGAAATTCCACTATGGTTAATTGTCATGAAGAACAAGGGTCCCCACACAGCACAGGTTTAAATTAGTGACAACTCTGTTTAGTTGGCTCACCATTTCAACTGGTTTTATTTTGATTGTTTTCATTTTTAACCACTCATATGAAACTGGTTCATTACTCTGGTTTTGTAAAAGAATATGTTCCCAAGAGACCCTCTACCTCACTATTCACTTCCTTTCCTTTTCTGTTGAACCAAGTCACATAAGGAGACAGATTTTAAACATTAGATATTTTGAAGAGGATATTATTTAAGGAAATACAAGGTATTTTTTCTTAGTTCTACAAGTAGTTTCAGACTAAAAGCCTTCCATTAGTTTTCATTTCCGGTATCTTTGTCAAGATTTTTGTCATGTCTCTCTAATAGGGAGTATGAGACTTGGTTATTTTTACATTTTCTAAAATTTAAGAAAACTATATTACATTTGTAAAGATACAATATAGATATGATCCCTGGCTTGTGTATGTGTGCACATGCATATACCTGAAAATGTACATGTATAGAAATATTATAATTATAAATTTGTATGTTTCCATATGTGGATATATACTATATATAATAATGCTATAAATTTTGTGTTTATGTATGTGCATATATATTGCAATAATGAGAACTGAACTTAGGCCCTCATACATGCTGGGGAAGTTCTCAGTATAACGCTATGTATCCCCAGCCATATATATATATATTATATACTACACACACACACACACACACACACACACACACACACACGCACACATATGTAGTTGCAGTCATTTATAAATTCTTATTTGTACACTCTAAATTGATATCTATATCTGACAAGAAAATAAAGTTTGAAAAGATAGCAATTATAATTTATATTGTAAGTCAACAATAACCAACCTACAATCAGTATAACCACAGAGGTCATGTATAGATTAAGAGACTATGAGAGCAGAGAAGATAGATATCCCTAGGAAAGGGACATTGAATACATAATTATGGATAGATGGAGGGGCTGGAATGGGAGGAATAGTGTGGTGGGGAAGGGAAGAAGAGGACAAAAGAGGAAATATGGGCAGAGATAGATAAAATTAAAGGCTACTTGAGGGGTAATAAAGAAACCTAATGCAGTAGAAACTTTCTATTATAGGTGAACGTGATCTAAATGAAATTTCCAAATAACAGGGGAGGCAGAGCCCCAAACTGGAAATCTCTTATCACCAAATGAAGCTTCTTGTATTAGAACTGGGTTACATCCATTTGAACTGTTGGCCAAAGGAATCCCATTGGAGTCCCCAAACAACACAGGCTGTTGCCAAGACTTTAGTTTGCTTTCCACAAACTGACAGCAAGTTTGTGGTTTCATTGCTGAAGACAACACCCAACTCACTGAATATGGAGAGGTCAAACTAGTACATACAGAGAGCATTCACCCATATGCTGGTGTTTTTGGTACAAGAAGGTACTTGAGCACTATCAAAGGAGAAGTGTAAACACCAAGCCAGTCACAAACTGATCTACAATGGTGTCCGGCCTGCAAGGTATGGTAGGGCAATGGTGGCACAAAGCTTGTGGGAATAACCAATCAATATCTGACTTGACTTAAGGCCTACTTCCATGACATGGAATCCATACCAGCCACTGCTTGGGTGACCAAGAACTTGAGACTTGATAGCCCAGGGACATAGTGCAAAACCAAATACTACTGCTCTAAAACAACAACAAGAACAGAACCCCCCAAAACACAGGAATAAAATCATTCCTATTGACATTCTGCTACATGCATAAATTAGTACCTTGCTCAGCCATCATCAGAGAAGCTTCCTCCTGCATCCGATGGAACACACACAGAGACCCATAGCCAGATATTATACAGAGAATGAGAGACCTTGGAAGACTCATGTCTTCCATCAAATCTCTCCCTTCAGGTCTCAGGAAACTCTGCAAAAGAGGGGATAGAAAGGGAGTAAATGCCAGAGAGTATGGAGGACACCATGGAGTCAAGGCTTTCTAAAGTAAACAAGACCAACCTCACCTCACATATGAACCCCAGGGTTTGAGGCAGCACGCACAGGGGCTACACTAAATGGGGTCTTCAAGCTGAAAGGAGAAGTGGACACAAGCCCTTATACTTAACCTAGAAGCTACCTCCAGTAGATAACCACTTGTAAGTGAAAATTTAGTTTTCTCCTTGGGAGTCTCACTAGAGAAACAAACTACTCTTAAGGGTAGGCAACATGCCCATCAGTAGATGGCTGACAGGAAATGAACTCATAAGAGTCTTTGGAGGTTTCTTGTCTTGTAACATCATGTCTGGGACTTTCCTTTTTTAAAATAAAATCATATTTTTATTTTGTTAATATATGTTCTGTTCATCTCTCCCTTTGTCATACAGGTCCTTTGCACATGTATGTTGCATATGTATGTTGTGACTTTCAGTTTAGTGTTCTTCTGGGATTCCTGCGTGTGTGAACAGTTGGGTCTCTGTGTCTATGTCTGTTTCTTGGTCTCTTTTCCTTCTGTTGTATTGTTTTGTGCTATTCTGATATGTTTGATTTTGATTTGTCTGATTTTATTTTATTTTATTATTATACCTTAGAAGCTTGTTGGTTTTCTAATGAAAGACAGAGAGGGTATGCATTTGGATGGAAAGAGAGGAGGAGTAGAGGGAAGGAAAACTGTAATCAGGTTATAGTGTGAGAGAAAAAATAATTTTCAATAGAAGGAAAAATTATTTATTATATGTGATTTATTCTTCTCTCATATATTACATACCAACCACAGCCTCCTTTCCTTCAACTCCTCTAAGGCCCTCTTTCCCCACCTCCCCTCTTCCCCACCTCCCCTCTTTCCCCACCTCCCCCTTCCCCAGATCTACTCCTTCTCCATTTCCCTTCAGAAAAGAGCAAGCCTCCCAGGAATATCAACCAAATACTGCTTAACAAGTTATAAGACTAGACACAAACCTTCATATCAAGGCTGGACAAGGCAACCCTGTAGGAGGAAAAGGGTCCCAAAAGCAGGCAAAAGAGTCAGAGACACCCCCTACTTCCATTGTTAGGAGTCCCACAAGAACACCACGCCTCACAATCGTAACATATGTGCAGCAGACCTATCTCAGACCCATACAGGCTTCCTGACTGTCACTTGAGTCTCTGTGAGCCCCCATGAGACTGGCTTAGTTGATTCTGTGGGCCATG